>NW_015150537.1:144968-163211 GCF_000732505.1 Cyprinodon variegatus | reverse complement strand
TTTTAGCCAATATGACAAAAAAGTGATTTTTAAAAACTTACAGACTTCAGCTTTAAGTGGCGTATACAGTCTCAACAACATTATGCTGAAAGACCAAAAAAACTCAAACACAAAATAAGCAAAATCTGTGAAAAACGTGTAAAATTGTGCATTTAAGCTTAAAACCTTTGTCAGTGATTATGCTCGATCCAGAAGTCCTAAACTGACAGGTCAAGATTTGAGATGTAATGATTTTTCCACTAGTAATGCATTTTAAAATTTTAATAAAAAAAAAAAAAAAATGTGTTGGTGTTTTTCTGATCTTGCACCCCTGGCATGTCATGTTCACTTACTGTGTCTTTTGCAGTCAAAGTAACATTTATGGACTAATGCTCATGCTGAGATTCAGAGAAAGTATGGGGGCCAGATTTGTAAAATATCACAATGTAGTATAACTTGTGTCCCATCTGCAGAAAAATATGAGCAAACTGTTGTGTAAGTATGACCAATTATGCCATGATTAAAATTACATAGAGAAATACGGTAAATGAAGGACGTAGTAATGCAATGGGGAACTAAGTACTCTACAGTAATACTTGAGTAAAATTATTGATACTCATAGTTTAATATTACTTAACTACAAGTAAAGGTTACTTAGTCAATAATCTACTCAAGTTAGAGTATTGAAGTACTCAATTTTGAAAATACTTAGGTATAAGAGAGTACTTGCATTTCAAAGTACATAAGTATTCAAAAATACAAATTACATTATCTAACATTAGTACCATGATTTTCAGAGTAATTTTAAACAACCTTTTAATGACACAACCTGATGTATTGATGCGTAGAACCACCTGGTACAAATTATTCACCATCTGTAAAGAACCTCAGCATAAAAAATCCACAAAAAATACAGCTATTTTGATCTTTATTATAAAAAATAAATAAAATAAAACAGGATTGTTTTGATTCTCTTCACACTTTCACTGTGGAATAAAGGTTTAAGTTTTAATCTATTACCACAAAGAAGCTACAACTCTGATATGAGAATTCATCCTACTGAACAACTTGGCCAATATCTGCCCAGAGTTTCTCACATTTGTGGAATGTCAAGCAAATCTATAAAACAGTGGTGTTTAAAAACAGTCCTAAAGGCTGCTATCTTGCAGGTTAAAAGTTTATTTCAAGAAAGAAAAATTGCAACAGCTGATTACAAAGCTAAGCTGAGCCAAAAGGAACAAGGAGCTAGCAGCGTCTTTAAAATGTAGTCGAGTAGAAAATACAATATTTAACTTTGATATGTAGTGATGTGAAAGAATCCAAGGTTGGGGGGTCAGGTTTAGACAGGCCGAAAAACACCGGGAGGAAATAGCAATCTGATTCCATGCAGGTGGAGGATCTGTCCTTAAATGAGTGCAACTGCTGATTAGGGTGATGAATCCCAGGTGTGTGGGACACAGCAGAGGAGCTGGTGTGACATAAAATAATGTCATATATGCTCTGTTCGAAAACCTAGGACGCGTCCTTAGAAGGCGTCCTTCTTTTTGCCCGATTTGAAGGAGGGGGCCGATGTATCCTCTCTATCCTTGGATATCCCAGAATTCATTGCGAGACCAAGCAAGCCGGCTGCTCCGTGATTAGAGGAAATGTTACTTGGCGCAGAACAGTGGTGAATATTGGAAGTTCAGTTTAATATAATACAAGTCTGTGAATAGTTCCATCTGAAATGAATGAAAATAGTTGTTTTAATGGTTATTAAGTCAGATATGTGGCGGTAATGTTGGGTTTATCTAAAGGTTTTTATCTGTTACTGTGTAAATGGGTTTGGCTGTAATTTAAGGACAGATTCTAATATATCTGCAGAGTGGGAACTATAAATCTGATAGGAGTTTAATTTTTCTATTGCTGTTTTGGACAATATGCTTAGTTAAGTATTTTTTGTTGTTGAATATTAGAAATTTTGCAGACATATTTTTATATTTACATTGTTTAGATGTACTGATATCTTTCTACCCCTTTTATAGAATAGAAAATCCCTTTATTGTCCCACAATGGGCAAATTTACAGCAGAAGAAAGATTATTAAAAATGGTCACACAAATATGGACCTTAGAAAAGAATAACATAATAGGAAAGAGTTAAAAAATAAACAATAAAATACTGTAAAGTGTTTTAACAATATAAAACTGGAGAATAAATAACCAATATGCAGCTATGGACATTTTTACAGTAATGGATATTTGAAAATAGCAGCAACATCAGAGATGGACAAAATGAAAGCAGCAGGTTATTTAACTGACTAAGGTTTCTATCATTACATTTGATTTTATTTGTTCCTGCTCCCGGTGGTTGGAACCTTTATTCCACTCTGGATTCTTGTGAGTGTAGTCTTTGTGCACTTTATAATAAAAAGTAAATAAATAAACAAACAGCTTTGAAAACTTCGGTATTCATTCTTTTCCTGCTTTGTGTGTCAACTTTCACGGTTGCTAAGCAACAGAGCCACAGCGGTAAAACCCGCCGAAGGGTGGACCTGTTCGAAATTACAGCCAAAACTCTTCCGGTCTCCTTATTTTCACGGACTTCGAAGGATCCACTCTAGGTAGACCGCGTCCTTGGAGGATGCAGAACAGGTTTTCGAACAGAGTCTAAGTCTCATAGTCGGTCACCAATCTCTGAGAAAGAATTCTAGATTCAAAGAATGTGTGTTTTTTATACTGTAAAATATAATGTTTAAAGGAACTTGTCTGGACTAACAACAAAGTTGGATCTCTTTTCAGCTGTCTTTCTTTCTATCTCTCTCTCTCACCTCTCTAACATGCATAAACACACACACATACCCCTATATTTTATATATATATATATATATATATATATATATATATATATATATATATATATATATATATATATATGAAACAATAGCCTACCTCTTAAAAGGTACGCTATTGTTCCTAGACGATAAGATGTTATAGGACTCAGATCATGAATTGATGATTGCTATTCTAAATATTGACTATAGAAGCTGCAGGATGGAAGCTCTGACCTATTTGCTTACTTTGATCTGCTCTGGAAAAAATGTATAATTTGCCTAGATATAACAATAATTTGAGTGTATCTTTTTCCTTAAGATTTGACTGTTGTAGTAATTCAACGTTGTTCTTCATGTTAAGAAAAATAGAGTGAAAGCATTTGCACCTCTTTTCACTGAGACACTTTTAGGATGTAAAGAAAGCAACTCAGCTCCTATCAACTCATCTAAACTGCAGGGTCAGCTGCTTGTAATATTGCTTGTACTGGAACCCGTGAAGCACATTATTAGAGTTCTACAGAGGCTAAAAGCTCACACCAGCTTATGTGTAGTAAATGTGATCTCTTGACCAATTATTTCCTAAAATCTGAAATCCTTCATCTTTAATTTGAACACAGACAAATGGCACAAAACTTTACATTTTGAGGGCCTCTTTTTGAGTAATATGTTGAACTGATCTTTATCAACACAAGAGCAAATGTTTGAGTAACATAAGGGTAAATCAGCCTATAAAAGTTTTAACCCATTCAGCTGTTTTTTTTAACAGACCTTTAGAATTTAGTGTTTGGAAAAGGCTTGTCTGAACCATTGTCAAATTATCTATTTTTTTAGGTAGAAACTCAGAACAACAAGAAATTAAATCATTGCAATTTCCTAAAATAATGATTATATACTACAAACCGTGCGTGAAAATGTTAAGAAATAAGTCTGATTATAAAGGACTTTTTATCTTTTTGATCTTTCTCTTCCGAAATAAATATTCAGGACAGAAATAATGAAATACATTTTGCTTATTTGAAAAAATTCTTTTCTTATGTTTTTTCTGGTGCCAAACTATTTATTTCATTTTAGGTATTTTATATTGTGCCAATTCACAACACATATCATCTCAAGGCACTTTACAAAGACAACAGTTAAAATGGTCAAAAGTTTCTGTCAAGGAAACCAGTTGATGGCATTGAGTCATTGACTTGACATGTTTCTCCTTGCTGAGCTTGCATTTTGTCATTGACTCTTTAGCAATCCCTCACACCGAGCATGTATGTAGTGACAGTGGAGAGGAAAACTCCCTTTTCAAAGTAAGAAACCTCCAGCAGAACTAGGCTTGGTGTGAGTGACCTTCTGCTTAGGTAAACTGGGTTTCAAAGAGATAAAGGCAGACATATTGTCATGATGGGTTTCAGAAAAGCCCAGTATGCAGAACACCACGGAGACTGATGAAAAGTTTAACAATGTTTATTGAATACAAACACATGGAATAAACACTGGAACTGGTTCAGGCCTGGGGGCAGGTTCACTGGAGTCTGTGAGGATGACAGTTCAGTAAGCTTGGGAGCTGAAGAGTTTGGGTTTGAGAGTTTCTGATGAATACCTTGAGGAGTCCGGGTTTGGCTTTGAGAGAGGAACTGTTGGGTCCAGAGATTGTTTAGTTCAGCAGAGTCCAATAACCGCTTCAGCGTCTTACTTCTAGCTTGAGGGCAGATCTTGGTTTTGGGTTTCCAGCTCTTAGTCCAGAGCTGCATGGGAATCCAGAGAAGAGTCTTCAGGTTTGGCTCAGAGGGCAGGCTCGGCAGGTTAAGCTCATCCAGAGCTCACAGGGAAACAGGATTCCTGAAAGCAGAGACAAGGAGGTATTAGAATCCAATCTAGATCAGAGACAACAAAGATTCTCAGGTGATGCTAGGCTCAGGTGCTAACCAAACTGGATAAACACTGCGGCGTTGAGGCAAGGTCTGAAGGCAGGTTATATACTGGAGGATCCTCTAATGATGAGATGTGCCTCAGGTGTGTTGAAGGCTCAGCTCAGGAGGATCCACGGCGCACTCTGCTGGAGAAAGGTGGAACTTCTCCAGATCCCAACACATATAAGGAGAAGAATAAGCAGTTAAATTCTAATTGGTAAATTAAAAGAGTGCTCTGCTTTTTTGCTGATAATTTGGTGACAAATATTCAAGTTGTGTGTTTTTAATGTTAAGAACACCGGTCTCGCCACTAAGTTGTGTCTTGTTGTATGTTTTTATCTTCTTGCATCTTAGTTTCTCCCTGTGTTTTTTACGAGTATTTTGTAAGAGGGGGGACATAGTGGTTTGTGCGCATGACCGATGTACAGAGGCCTTAGTCCTTGATGCGGCTGACGCGGGTTCGAATCCGCCCTGTGGTCCTTTGCTGCATGTCTCTCCCCCGCTTTTTCACCCCTTTTCCTGTCAGCCTACTCTCAGAAAAACGAGCCACTAGTGCTGTAAAAACAAAAAACAAAAAAAGATTTGGTCCATTGTAATCATTGTAATCAAGTCATTGTGGGCCATTGAAAGCCAGCTTGGTTCATGATTAAAGGGAATATTTATGAACAGAGTTTTAGCACAATCTGATTGTCTCGATTATACCTCTGTTTGTTACATTTCATATTTGAATACCATTGGTGGTTTCTTTTATTAAAATGTGAAAGTGGTGATATTGATCATCTTCCAAATGTATGGTATATATAGGTACCATATGCACAGCCCGCCACTGATATCTACCATAGTTTACCATATTTAGGGAAAAGAATTGTGCTATTATTACTGTTCATGGATTGTTTACTCCTCTATAGTAGTGCATTTTCAAAGACATATTAGGGCAGTGGTCGCTGATTAGCGGACCGCGGTCTGGATCTGGACCCACCTGATGGCTGATCTTGACCCAACCTGATTTAAAACATGAGAGTAGTAGTACTACCATGAGAGTAGTAAAAAAAAAATTGGATGCTGTTGTTGATGAGTTTTTGTGATGCTGAAGTGTTTGAGCAGCAGTTATAAATATGAGTTTATTCCTAGACTTGATTTTGGGATTACTCATTTCCAATTGATAACAACTGGTAACAGTTCTTGTTTTTAGCATTCATTGAATAAAAATATATATTTCCACATTTTTTCTTCTAATTTCTTCCATATGAAAGGAGGTCAAGAAACCTATTAACTCCATTTTAGCCCCAAAACGGGACTTTTATCTGTTCTTATGTGTCTAAGTTAAATTGTACAATACATCATAATCGGCTATATATTAAGAACAAGGCTGGTTAGAAAAAAGGTGATTGAAAGAGGAAATAGAGCTTAAGCCTGCAAAGTTTTCTTGACAATGTCATTTGTCATAATGCCTAAACATTGATTTGAGGAGATAATTGTCTTGTGTATGTGATGAAGGTCATTTCACTGGTTTACTGAAAATGAGAAAATCTCAGACGATAGCTTGCCTGTTCCTTTAGCACACAATGAGCGTAAAATTATTTTGTCAATTTGACTTGACCCCCAACATGGTCTCTCCATCCAAGTGCATTTGAAACAATTTGTTCCATATATATATATATATATATTTACATAAATTTAAAATTCTATAAAATACACAGAGTGGATACAAGACGAAATTTAGGTAAATACAACTTTAAGAGAATTTATAGCTTAGCAGTGAAATGAACATTTTCATTTATACATTGCAGCAGTGATCAAAATGTAAACAGTGAAGGAGAGACATGGTGCAAAAGACATTGATGTGGAAGGTTCAGAGTAGTGCAAAAATAAATAAATGATATGGTTCAAAAAGTAGAACACTGAGTTGAATTCTATTCTAAGGGATGTGAAAATTCGCCATGTAGTGCAAGTACTGTATGATGCTTACAGTGTGATATAGAGTCTCGATTGTGACTTGAATAGATTTTCAACAGATAAGCAGCAGGAGAAAAGCTGTTACAGAACCTGCTCGTCCTGCATCGGATGCCGCAAAGCCCCTTCCCAGAGGGTAGCAGAGAGAACAGTCCATGGTTGGGGTGTGAGGGATCAATGATTATGTTACACTCTGTGGAAACAGAGCACTGGGATGAAATGTCTTTTACGGAGGGGAGTGGAGTCCTGATGATCCTCTCTGCTGTTCTCACGATTCTTCACACATTCTCAAGTTCAGTCTAAGGCACTGCAGCCTCCACACCACACAGTGGGACAGCTGGTCAGAATGCTCTCAATGGTGCTTCTAAAGAAGGTTGTGAGGATGGGTGGGGGACAGGTGGGCCCTCTTTATCCTCTGCAGGAACTACAAGCCAGTCTCCAGACCTAAACCCAACAGAGTGTGGGTTGAGCTCAAACTTTGTGTTGCTCAGTAAAAGCCCAAAACCTGATCTCTAAGCGGGACAACTTGCAAAACAACAGGGTGTTCAAATTCATATACCGTATTTTCACGACCATAAGGCGCACCGTACTAAAAGGCGCACTCTCAGTTATGTGTCCCATTTCTGTATTTAACACACACATAAGGCGCACCGGACTATAGGGCGCGTTTTTTATATACAGGTACATGTCCTCTACTACCTTTAAATACCTCTACTGCGTATTTAAAAATACAGCGGGGGCAAAACTGAGTATGACTGTGCTTTATTCATGTATTTATTACAAAGTATTAATCAAACCTGGCAGCTGGCCGTGAGACAGACACATCGCAGATGACACAGCGCTGTGGTCACTCCTAAATTAACTTAAAATCCTGAAACCTGCCGATGGAATATGTTCGCTTTTTTTGATTAATACATTCTCCTTTTAGAAATTCTAGGAGCCACTAGTAAACCTGAACACTGAGATTAATTTCCATCAGAACCCTGGCTGCAGCATTTTGGATCAGCTTTGTGGACTTCCTGGTATAAAGTTTTACAATAGTCCAGCCTTGAAGTAACAAATGCATGGACTAGTTTCTCAGCGTCACCCCTGGACAGGATATTTCTAATTTTTGCAATATTGCACAGATGAAAGAAGGAAATTCTAGAAACCTCTTTTATATTGGATTCAAATGACAGGTCTTGATAAAAAATAACAGCAAGATCTTTTATTTTATGATCTGAGATCAATTTAATCCCATCGAAATGAAGTGACTGACTAATCAGCTTATTTTTCAAAGACTCTGGTCGAAAGAGTCATCCAGGTTTATGTCTTCAAAACATGCCTGTAATGTATGTAATGGGTTAGCTTCATCTGGCAAGCTGAGTATCATTAGCATAACAGTGGAAACTAATCCCATGCTGTCTAATAATTCTACCAATTGGGAGCTTATACTGTACATAGTAAAGAGAGGTCCTAGCACTGATCTCACTGTGGTATTACACAGGTAACCCTGGAGCATGAGGAAGATTTATCATTAACTTGAACAAATTCAAATCAGTCAGATATATACGATTCAAACCAGTCTAGTGCCTTTTTTTTTAATTCCTACAAAATATTCAAGTATTTCTAAAAGAATATTATGATCAACTATGTCAAATGCAGCACTGAGATCTAACAGGACAAGTACAGATACAAGTCCATTATCTGAGGCCATGAGAATATCATTAGTGACTTTCACCAGAGCTGTGTCAGTGCTATGATGCGCTCTAAAGTCAGACTGAAACTCCTCAAAAAGTTCATTATGTTCTAGGTGATCACACACTTGTTTGGCAACTACTTTCTCAAGAATTTTACATAAGAAAGGAAGATTGGATGTTGGTCTATAATTGACCAAGTCACCTGGGTCTAGAGATGGTTTCTTCAGTGAAGGTTTAATTAGAGCAACCTTAAAAGCCTTTGGTACATATCCCTGTAACAGGGAGAGATTAATCACATCTAAAATGGAGGAGGAGATCAAACACTTCCTTAAATAACCTGGTTGGAACTGGAGCTAACATACAAGTTGAAGGTTTAGATGAAGACAATAGTTTTGCTAACTCTGAAAGTTCAAATGGATTAAAACATTAAACCCGGTTCAGATTCTACCTTCCAGAAATAAACCAATCATAGTTAGAGGAGTGCTAATGATCTTATTTTTAATACAAATCAATCTTATTTATAAAGAATCCCATAAAATCATTACTGCTAAGAGCAGGTGTTATGGACAGTTCAACAGAGCTATGGCTCTTGGTGTATTTGGCAAATTATTCTTATTCTCCTCTATTAATGAGGAGAAATATGCTGCTCTTGACCTTGGACAGTCCGCCAGTGTGTTACAGGTAAACACAGAGATGTACTACCATGCACACACACATTGAAACCTAATTTTAGAGATGTCAACTAGCCGCAGTCATCTTTTTGGAGTATGGAAGAAAGCCGGAGTACCTAGGAAGTATCGAAGGATGCACGGGGAAAACTTGCAAATGTCATGCAGAAACCGAAACCAAGACCTTTTTTCTGCAAGGCATCCTACAACAAACTGAGCCACTGTGCAGAAGAAATCCTTCATAGCAATTAGATAGCAAAGGCACAAAAGACTGTGATGTTTTAAGACTGCACAGCTTTTAACAAATTTTATACTGCCCAATCTCTGGAAAGTAGCGAAATAAAATTGGCCATTATTTGGTTTTACTTACTCATGGTCAACGGCTGTGTTTCTACTAAAGCATCTGTATGTGACTCAAAATAGATAAGGCATCAACGTAGTAATGCAGATAATAAATAATAATGAATAAAATAATGCTGCTGATGATTATTGTAATAATGATAATAAATAACTGATAATAACACTGTGTTTTAAGAAATTATCTTATTCCATTGTTTCTTTGAATTAAGATTTGCAATTCAGGTTTGTTTCAAGAGAAAAAAAGGTGGAGAAGAATTGCAGGTTTAAAAGTCATGGTTCAATACATCGTTAGGATGTCTGTCGTGCTTGCAGACATTTTTCTTTGTGTGAGAAAATGTGAAGAAACATTAAGGAATATCACATCAAAGCTACTTTGAAATCAGGCATCTCATTTGTTATGTTTTAGGAATTTGGATCCCCTCTTTTGATGTGGCTTTCAAAACCACTCAAAGCCATGATGTGAGTCATCTGTGTGTGTTCTCCAAATGCTTACATAAGGTGTAAAATGGCTCCAATTTAATGCACAAGTCAGAACAAACAGTCTTTCCAAGTTAAGCTGGCAGAAAGAAACCAGGGTATTTTGAAGTCACTACCAACCTTATTTTAACCGTTATAACCAAATCCGTGTTCATCAAAAGTCATTCATCATTATCAAAATAAAATTAAAGGGATGAAGCAACCAGTTCAAAACAAGAATAATGTCATTATTTACATGTCTGCAGCTATAGCCCATCTTTTAAATATAAATAGGCAGAGGAGGGAAGGCAGGTTGTAATAGTACAAATTGCTTACTTGTTTCTAGCAGAGTGTCTGACTTCTAGCGGAGTCTCTCCTCTGGCTGTAAGGTGTTCATTGCGTTCATCACAGTGACAGCTTGGGGATTCTGCCTCAGCCTGTCTATTTGGGCCATTAGTACTCTGTAGTGCCAAACTGAAGGTACTAGTGTGAACAGCCTCTGACCAACATATGTGGGAATGACAGAGAAGTTGGTAGCTCTCTTATTTGCCTTAGCCTAATGCAGGTCTTGCACAGAAGGAAGGTCAGTCCTAATAATCCTCTCTGTATATTTTATTTCCTTAGTTTGTACAGGAAGTACAGTATCTGCAAGGCTTTCTACTGTATGGGGTTGTTTAAAGGCACAGTATAGTGGAGGATGTTTTTTGGTGGATCATCAAAATAAGTGGTTCTATTAATTGTCAATCATTCTGGTGATATGTGTACATAAGGCCGTCCTCTACGTGCTCATCCCCATTTTCAATTAATGGTGGCGAGTTTGACATGGAACACGCCACCAGTGGAAAAATTGCAAATCTTGTATGAGTGATGCAATCATCAACTTTTAAACAGAGCGTGCTCGAGGAGAAATGAGCTTGTGCATGCTCTTGCACGCCTTTAATAGGTGTTCCCTCTTGGTATCAGGTACAGGATTGTACATGAGCATTTTTTTTTGTTTTTAAGTGAAGAGCTGGGTCTTTCAAAAATTCATAGCATTACCTCAGAGAAAAACAAAATAAATTATTTTAAAAATACATAAATAGGAAAAAATACACAAATAAAAACACAAATTAACAGAGAAATACAAGAAAAAAAGTATTTTTCATTACGAAATATGTATTTATTAGTTTATCTATGCATATATTTATTTATTTATTTATTTATTTATTTATTTATTTTAGTGGTGGGCATAGATTATAATTTTAATCTAGATTAATCTTCTTGGAGGACCTAGTCCAATAAGGAGGCAGCCTCTGAAATCAAACACACCCTTAGATGACAAACCAAACTGCCTCGCACAAGATGGACGCAGGCACATTTTAGTGACAGTGTGCGTTACAAATGGAACTCTGGCTGGGAGACAAATACAAATGACAGAGAAAGAGACACATGTGAAGGTGATAGGAACAAGACAAGGAGAACGGCTTTGTAACATCAAAAACACAATTTCAATGTTTTTCATAAACCTATAAAAATAGTTCAGGAGCTCATTTTAAATTAACCAATAAACATCTAATTACTACTTCCTACCTCGCCCAGGCAAGTTACCCAATAAAATTATAAGATTGTTAAGTTGTTGTTGTTCCAAGGTAGGGGAAGAAAATAAATGTACGCTCCCTTATGAGCAGCTTGTTAAGTGACAGCTTTCCTCCAGCAGATCTGGTCCCAAGTATCTGTCAAGTTTTCAAGAGGTCCGCATTAAGAGGACCTCAGCTCTGCGGGGGTTTGTTCTTGTATCTCCAAAGTTCATGACTACAAGCAACGACTCAGTGGTCTTTGCATAAGAAGTGCTTGCAGCATAGAAAAGTACACTGGCGGATACTTTGACACCTGGCCTGGGCGAGGTGCCAGGAGTTACTTTGTCATTCGACAGACTGGGATTAAAAACATAAATTTATTAACAATCTCATATGTTGTTTTAACAGACTTATTTCACCAGCAATGCTATATTGGGATTTCAGCTCAGGGATTTCAAAAGAAATACAGTCCTTTTACCACGTGAACCGTGATGACCAGTTGGGTTGTTGACCCTCTCCAAATGCCCAGGAGGCAGTCCATGAGAAAGAGATAAATGTTTTTTTCTCTTCAGATTTAAAGGGGCCACGCTGGAGGGTGCAGGATGTCACCTCAGAGGGGAGGACTGTGTCAAAACAGATCCAGAATGTGAAGCTCTCTGATATGGGAGTTGTAGTCCTGAACAAATCATTTGTAGTTCTCAACCAGGAAGTCGTAATTCATAACATTTCATAAAATAACCTATTTAAATAACTGATGATTTATTAATGCAAGACTAAAGCTTTTAGATTTAGAATTAATTCTCTCTCTTCCTTATATGTTTTCTTTGAAACACTGTTTAAAGCTATAAATATGTCTTTTCTTTTGGTTGTTCAATCAAATTTGACCAGAACTGCATAAACTTCAATGAAAAAAAACATCTCCAATGTGTCCATGAAGAGCACTATGGACAGAGAGGGAGACCTTACTGTTAGGTCAGAAAGGCGATATGACTAGATGAAAACAATAATAGACTGATTTCAGCTCAGGATTGACTGACCCTCAGCTCAGCAAGCTCAAAGGAAAAGCTTAATACTATACATAAAAACTCATTAGATTATTTGTGTATTGTACACTTTTGCAGTACAACTTTAAAATAGCACACGGTGTCCTTAAGAACTCCTAGAATATCCTTACAGAGTCACGGATTAGCAGAGGTCCGGATCCAGACCCACCTGCTGGCTAATCCGGACCCAACCTTAAAACATTTAAAAATTACTGCATGTTTTCCCACGACAGTGTCTAACCACTTGTGCCGCTTCTCCTGTTGGTATGGTAAAGCCACCCGGAACGTCCGGTGTTCTGTCAGCTGAGCATACCATGTCAGGCCAGCGTACTCTTAGTAATATGCATGATTGTATGATGGTCATTAGCGGTTATCAGTCCCAAAGAATGGCTTCAGATTGTTCAAGTAGGCTCAGTAGGCTTATCACCGAGTGAATCCTAATCCTAACCCTAAAGTAATTCCTTTCCCCCCGTGGAATTACTAAATCTAATGTAATCTGTGTGCAATCTAAAAATAATTTCAGTAGTTCTTCATGTACTGTAAAAATAAATAAAAATAAAACGATCGGCATGCTGCTCATATTTAACAAAAAAATTAAAAAAATATCATATCCTATCAATAAGTTTTAGAATCCTCTCCCTAGAAATATTGAATTCTCTGTGAAAAAGTGCTTTCTTTAAAAACATCCTCATTAAACTGATTGATGCAATGTTTTTTTAAAGCTAATGTGTGTGGTGGCTTTAGTGAAGGTCTTTTTTGATGTTTTGTGCACAAAACTACAACAAAATCTGACTAAATCGGGAAATAAAACAGCGTAACTGAAAGGCAGACAGAGGAAACTCCATGTAATTACTGGCCTGACACAGTGAGCTGACAGAACAATGGGGAAAGAGGGAGAAGACGATGAGGAAAAGAGCAGAGAAAGTGAACTGCTGGAAGAAGCATGTTGAACTGGTGGAAGAAAAGTGAAATGGTGAGCTCAACGATGACCCTGCACATTCTGAGTATGTTTGGCTCAACCTACTGCTGTGAAGCAGGATTCTCCACCATGACCATAATCAAAAATAAAAATCGATCCAGGCTCAAACTGAGCACCTTGATATGTGCTTGAGAATGGCTTTGTGACCATTCAAACACAGTTTTAAAAGCCTTGCAAGGAAGAGTAAAACCTGCTTCTCTTATTGTTTCTCATTGCCATATATCATATGGATATCTCAAGCCAGATAAAAGAAAGAAAAAAAAAAATGTCAGTTCAAGTATCTTATAAAAGATGTGAGTCAGTGAATTGTTTATATACAAAACTGAAAGATTATTCTTCTCTTATTCAAAAACAATGAAAAAAAATATATTTTATAATTAAAAAATTCAAATGTCTCTGTACCTTTACTGGTTGCTGATGTTCTTTATTCAGAACCCGCTGATCTTTAATTGGTTACCCCTGCTATAGAGGATAACTGCGGAGGATCAAAGGAGCAGAGAAACCCACAAGCAAACTGTGCTAAAGATAGGGGAGGCTGCAGCTGGCTAGAAGAACTGTGGTACATTTGAGAATCCCATCAGGGAAACAGAGCAGGGAGAGGCTGTAGCTGGCCGGAGCTAGCCTTTAGAGGTTATCTGCGGAGGTTTGAAGGAGGAAAGCAATAGGCGGAAGAGGCCCGCCAGGCAAACAAAGGGCCAGCGGCATCAGTACAGTATTACAAATAACAGGAAAATGCTGACATTACTGGAGTCTTAGTTTTGGACACCACATTTTGGACTTCTGTAGTTATCTTTAAATCAGGGAAGCCATAGTCACAAAGAACCTCCCTTAAAGTGAGGAACAGAGGCTGAACCTGTGAATTCAGTTTATTTCAAAAACCTGTTTGGCAAGCGGGGTTGGATCTCAGAGGTACAGCGATCGGCAGGACTTGAGAGGCGCAGGCTGACAGATGGCAGGCAGATACGCAGGCAGGTTGTGCGGGGCTTTTCCGGGTTTGTGATCCAGAGAGTGGAGGGCAGAAAAGGTTGTACACCAAGGCAGGCAGTTCAGGCAAGGCAGATTCGGAGACCCAGAGGCAGAATAGCACTGGAAAAACGATCTAGAAATAAGTAAAAATTTCTTAAATTAAGTGTATTTACCCTTGATTTGAGTAGGTAAATGAGATTTCAATTTGCCAATGGAATCAGTATTTTTACTCTTAAAATAAGATAATTAGATGGTATTCACTTGAAATAAGAGAATGCAATTGTGTTTTCTTATTTTAAATCTAAATTGTCTCGTTCCATTGGCAAGATGCCTCTTTTATCTCCTCAATTCAAGAACAAATGCACTTATTTTAAGAAAAAATGCCTCATCAAGATTTAGATTTTTTTACAGTGAGATCAGACTTCCAGCCAGGCAGATATCCAGAATGGGGTCAGACAGGCTCAGTAACAGAGGGCAAAACAGATAAGCTAGGATGGCAGGCAAACACGATGACGCTGGATTAGTGCTACCGAAATGGTTTGAGATAATCTGACCCTGATGGCTGGACTGAAGGCTGGGTATATAGTAGTGAAGCCTGTGAGTGCTGATTGCGGAAAGGTTCAAGATGGGCAGGTGTAAGAAGTGTTTTGATCAGCCCAGCATCAGTGCCAAGATTATTACACTTAAAGCAATATTTGTGATACAAAGATAAGTTTAGTAAGTTGTGTTTAGTTTTCAGGCATAAAAAGTATACTTACTTGTTTCCTTTATAAAATGTGAGTCCTGTAATGATGTTACATCCTCAACAGTGATGCTTTATATTTTTCAGAGTGACAAATGTGAGTTTAAGTTAATCCAGAGGTTAATCCAGCCATGCATTAATCTGGTCATTATTATGACTACAAATGTAAGACAATAGCTGCTTGTAAGTCCTGGAGTTTGAATAAAAAAAAAAAAAAAATAAAAAAAAAACACAAAAAAAATTTATCTTTGGGATATTTTGTACTATTTTAGAAAAATAAAATCACTTTATTTTAACAACTGCGTTGGGTCTATTTAATGCTCTGTGTAAATTTCTTTAATTTAATCATCAAGCTGTTGCCACAATAATTTTTTTTGTTAGATGGACAAACATAAAAAGATAAAACATAAGACACCCACTGACAGGAATATATTAAGGTTGGAATGCCTATCCAGTTTCAGCCATGACTTGCTGACATGTGCTGCTGTACTACTCAGAACATAATATGAAAAAGAGAGTTTATTAAAGGCTTCCCTGACAATGTACTGAGTCCATCATCCCAGTCAGCCTTTAATTATTAACTGAAAGAGCTCCTTTGTGCCATAAAAAATAGAGATTTTTTACGCAGGATGATTATCATGTGTTGATGTGACTTCCATTGTAGTGTTTGGCAGTCTGCTTCAATCTCTGTGGAGATGCAAACATTCAGTTCATGTTGAACAAGGCTTACAAGAAAAGAGTGGGAGCTGTGAGACAAGCAATTGCCTGGTAGCTAAGCAACCCTAGAGAGCTGCTCTGGAAGACCTTGAGATGTCTCCCATGATGTCAAAAGCAAGTATTGCAGTTTTGGAAGCTAGCAAGACGTCTGCTATTCTTTTTTTTTTTTTTTTTTTCCCTACAGTGTTTTAAAATGAGTTGATAAGATAAATCAGAATTTGGAGAAGTGAATAAATATCAGAGATGTTTTTAACTAGGCCACCGTAATAAATTCAATAGAAAAAGCTCCACTCAGTAAAAAAGAAATTTTATTAAGAATATTCACAGTGGTAAAATTATTGATCATGCTCCCAAATACCTTTGTGAAACAGAAACCCAATCCCTCATTAGGGAGTCTTGCCGTGAGTCTCTCCTCTTATGTCACACATCCATTTCATTATTCATAGATGTTTGGCTTTACAATATGGACATCTAAAACACTGTGCTCCTTCTCATGCACAAATGTCTGGCTTTGTGGGACTCAATGGCTGCCAGATAAAAGCAAAGCAAAGTGATTCACCTGTGGCAAGAGGAGCCCTTTTCTTTTAGGGGTTGCTCACCCACACACAATATGAGTTCAAAGCATCCTTTTACAGAGAGCGAAGGAGAGGTCTGGACACAGAGTCAGAGAGAAGAAGAGCGAAGTGAAGAAGAAGTGTGAGAGGGGATCAGAGAGGGGAAAGCAGTGACACAGGAAATGGAAATAGAATGGGGCAGAGAAAGTGCCGGTGATAGAGGCAGGAATAGAGATGGGGTGGAGGTTAGGGGTGAGGAGCTGCTCCTCCAGATGTGAGAGCAACTAGAGCGTGGGCACTCAAGCAGAATATTTTCTCAGCAATGTGGCAGAAGAGCCTCCTAGGGCTTACGTTAATAGGTGTGTTTGTGTTGCTAAACCTTCTGTTCTCTAAAGGAAGTAAATACAATATGGAACCATGGTGCACTGAAATTTGTTATACTGAAAGTTAATTACCTTCCAAGTAACATTTTAATTTCAACCATGCTTATAAATATATAATCCTCCCAATCAATTATTAACATGTATATGTATTTTTTTATACAATTTTTTCTCAATTGTTCACATACAGAGATGGGAGTAAATTCCATACATGCAAGTCTCAAGTGAGTCGCAATTTTTAGCACTCAGGTCCCAAGAAATTGTTGAAATAAAAAGCTGTTTGAATTTAAAATTCGTTCATGTTCTAATTCACTACCTTATCAGCCTACAGTACATTAACAAAAAATTATTGTCTGAAACTATTGCTTTGTCTTCTGTCAAATGCAGTTAGCAGGTGGCGTATAGGAGCCATTTACCTTATTTTTCTGTATTTATCTCAACCAGGGGGGGAATTTCACTTTGTACTTTATGTTGAAAGTTGGATGGGGTTATTTAAGGTCAAGTGTCATTCTGTTTAGGTGTTGCTAAATGAGAAGGGGCAAGTGGTTTTCTACTGTCCTTAGTTAGAAGGTATGTTGGTTTAATTTGTTCTAAATGGATATAGAAAGACAATGAACATACTGTAGGAAAAAAAATTGCCTTAAGAATAACTCCAAAGACCTGTATAATCTTGATTGAGTGCATGTTGGGCCAAAGCATACCTGGAGATTAAGCAACCAGTAGCCTAAAATATAAGATTTTGGCCAATACATTTTAAATTGTTCTGATAAATGCTTATTAATTTGAAGGTTTGTGTGACTCATTTGCCAACAAAATGGTGTCGAGAGAGGAATTCGTATTGTCTGAGTAAAGTCTGAATTTGCATGGGAATTAAGGGGTTTGAAGATTATGTATTATATTTTTTGAATTGAAAGTATAATATGAGTCATATTATCAGAGAATGTGTGTAAGCAATCAAATAAAACTGTAAGCACATATCAAATGTTTACTTTAACAACTCGTTTTTCTATTTTTAACTTAATTTGTTTAATAATACCCACCACTTCTTATTCTAGACCTCATATAAATGGATTCTAGTCAAACTGTGTAAACAAACTTGACTTTTTGATGTATATATTTATTGTGGATTTCCTTTAATCAGCACACCATCGAAAATTACACAAACAGACTTAAATGTTTGATTTCAAAAGCAATATTAAGATAACTGTCCTTTTGAAAGGTATTTTTAATAGCCATTGAAAAATAACCTGAAAAAATTTCTAGTGGGGTATTCATCTCTTCTGATCAGAAATGTTAGATTTCTAGAACTTCTATGACTATCATGATGGGTTCTGGGAGTAAAGCCCAAAATGGAGAACACACACTGGGAAACTGGGTAAAAGTCCAAAAGGGTTTATTTAAGCACAAACATGGATATGACACGGGAACTGGTTCAGACTGGGGAGCAGGTTCACTGGAGATTGTACTGGGACTGGAGACTGTTGGTTAGCAGAGTTCAT
>NW_015150537.1:142322-144083 GCF_000732505.1 Cyprinodon variegatus | reverse complement strand
AAGTGCAGAAGGGGATGGTGGGCAAACCTGAGGATCCCAACAATAACAATGTAAAACAGGTTTTAATGTGCGGTTCATACATTATTCTAATGCCTCAGCAAACATCTACAGATTGAGATTAAGCAGAGTAAAAAAATTTTTTAGGTCATACTCGTATCCCTTATCATTCTGTCTACCTGGTACAATGTATCTTACCACTAATATTAATCTTGACATTTAAAAAAGCTCAACAAGCTAATTAATAAGGCCAGCTCGTTTCTGGAAACTCCTCTAGAACCTCTGGAGACTATTTCACAAAGAAGAATTATTCATAAAGTGAAGAAATGTATAGACAGTACTATGCATTCTCTTCAGAAGATTTTTAAACAATCACAGTGTGAAAAGTAAGAGGCTTCTCCAGATTTGGTGTAAGACTGCGGTGCAGAAGATCCTTCCGGCCTACATATTGACATTACAAAACCTATTTAAAAAAAAAATAATAATAACGTATGAGTTCCTGCAACATCTTTTTTTCACTTTGGGATTAATAAAGTATTTTGGAATTAAATTAAATTGAATTGAATTTTGTTTGAAAATGTAAAGTAGACAGAAAGCAAATCTGCATGTTCATATCATTAAAAAAAGCTTTTTTTCTGAGTTTTTCTTAGATTTTTTTCATGAGTCGGTTATGAAATTATAATCTTATCTTTTATTTATTGCCTATTTGTTTTATGTTTCATATACAATATTGGACAACTACTTAGAATGTTTTTGCTACAGGATAATGAGACTTGGAAAATATGATACCTGCAGTTAACCCTGACCTTGAGTATTTTTATATCATTTTTGTGAGAAGGTAAGACAGGAAAACCAGGATTTACACAAAGCCTAAAAACATGGGAAGTGTTGATGATTATGATGATAGGCTTGATAGAGGCTGTGTGGGTGGCTGTGTGTGTGTTTGCTCTAGTTGCATGATGAATATCCCTATCCCAGATGGCTGGCTCTCCATGAGATGGAGCATACAAACCCTCTCAAAGCAGCATGAGGCTTTAATGGTCAGCCTCTGTCTACCCATCAAGGTCACCATCAGAAGTGAGACGGAGAGAAAAAGGAGTGTTTAACATTTCCTCTGCTGACAGCTGCAGTTTAATTGTTACCTTGTATAAAAAAGGTATAGTACTCTAAAAAAGTGCAGGCTTACTTCTATCTTTAGCTTTGTGGAGTGTCCTAAATCCACAGCATCATTTCTTTTCTTTTTTTTATTTGAACTTTAAACTGCTTGTGGGAGTTATTGTTGAAAGTGTTATATTTATGCTAAAGACTTTGAATTAAGAAATAAGCTGCAAGTGTGATAACTGTCATTATTGAACTTTAAGCCTGATCTGTGCATTAAGTTTGTGCTGCATTTCCAGCACACATCCAGTTTTAATATCAAAGAATAGATGTGTTAAAGGTCTGATGGTGCTGAGTTGGATCCAGCTATTTAGTCTCATATACAAACTTCCATCTATCCATCCATTTTCCATCATCCATATCCTTGCTTGGGTTACGAGGGGTGCTGGTCCCTATCTCCAGCTGTCAATGGTGAAGAGGCGGGGTACATCCTGGACAGGTCAGCAGTCTATCGCAGGGCAACACAGGAAAAAAAAAAAAAAACCTTCACTCACACCTAAAGAGAATTTAGAGAAGCCAATTAACCTAACAGTCATGTTTTTGGACTGTGGTAGGAAGCGGTGTACCCGGAGAGAACCCACACTTGCCCCGGGAGAACATGCAAAC
>NW_015150537.1:139951-140862 GCF_000732505.1 Cyprinodon variegatus | reverse complement strand
TCTGAGTAATTAAGAGATGATGCTGATTCCTTACAGTTCCTTGGAGAGCGTAGCAGGTGGAGGGGAGGTTGGATGAGCCCACTGAGATTGAGTTTGGCTGAGATGGGGGGCTTCGGCTTGAGAGCTCCAGAAGGTGAACAGGCAGGTAAGCAATCGAGGATGGATCCAGGAGGGCTGAGTGGAGAACCGGCTTGGAGACTGCAATGCTTCTAGGAGAGAGAAGGAGGACAAGGAGGTAAGCTTGAGTCTTAGCACTAAGTTCAGTTTTTAGGAGAGCTAGCAGGTAGGTTACCACTATGTGGAATTTTAACCGACTGGCGTCTGTCCCAGGGAATCCACTCCTCTAAATACTGCTCCCTAATTGCATCCAAGTGGAACCAGCTGGAGGCTTGTCTGGACTGGAGTCTCTGAGGAGGAAAAGGTAAGAAAATCCCTAACACAGCTCAGCACACAATCCAGTGGGCCCAACACTTATCCTTAAAAGGGCAATGTGTAGCAGTAATATACACATTTTTAACAACAATTACTAATGTATAAATAAATAATAAAATAAAAAATATATAAAAAAAATGACAATAACTTTTTCAGGAGAGAAAAGGCAGCAGGAATAAATCAATGTTTCAGCCTATTGGTCCTACAATTTAGAAGGATCTACTACTGCCCGATGGAAAAAGCAAGAGTTTACCAGCCGAGTGGGGGCACTGATCATACAGGATAGATCGAATATTTGGCAACTTTTTTTATTAAAGGTGCAGTAGGAGATCTTTTCTAACATATTCTTTTTTACCATGTGGCTTGAAGATCTCCCAACAATCACTTAGCAAGCAGTGAAATAGAAGGTCTGGAAGTGAATGGTTGATGTGCATCAACCATTGACTTTGTAAATAAACTAGCTCCTTTTTGCTGCCTCT
>NW_015150537.1:136873-138186 GCF_000732505.1 Cyprinodon variegatus | reverse complement strand
AATGGTTAACCCAAGGACGGACAATTCTGTTCATGAAGGATCCCCAGAAGGGAACAATCCCATCCAACTACCGGCCAATAATTTGCCTCTGTACCACATGGAAGTTCCTGTCAGGCATTGTAGCGGCTAAGGTGAGTAGGCACATGGCTCAATACATGCATTCTTCCCAGAAGGGAATAGGCAGTAACACCAGAGGAGCCAAGCACCAGCTACTGGTGGATAGAGCAGTCACTCGAGAATGTAAGACCAGGCAGAAAAAGCTGTGCACTGCCTGGTTATGGATACCAATTCTGAAGCAGAACAATCATCAGTCACCTCCTCTACATGGATGACATCAAGCTCTATGCCAGGAGTCAGCGAGACATCGACTCACTGATCCACACTACCAGGATCTACAGCAACAGCATTGGGAAGTCATTCGGACTGGACACGTGCGGTCGCATGGTCTCAAAGAGAGGAAAGATGATCAGAACCAAGGGGGTTGAACTACCAGAAGGCCACATTACAGATGTTCAGGAGAGCTACAAATACCTTGGTGTGCCACAGGCTAATGGAAACCACGAGGAGACAGCAAGAAAGACTGCCACAGCCATATATCTACAAAGAGTAAGGCAGGTCCTGAAAAGTCAGCTGAATGGGAAAAACAAGATCCAAGCCATCAACACATATGCCCTGCCAGTCATCAGCACAGAGGCACTAATCATGGCAGCACAAGAACAGGCACTCTGTACAAGATCAATAGAGGCCGGGGTCTACCACACCAGGCAGGACCCCCGATGCAGACTGTGCAAAGATGCCTCTGAAACAATACAGCACACAACAGCAGGGTGTAAAATGCAGTCAGGAAGTGCATACTGTACATGGAACGCCATAACCAGGTAGCTGTCATAGTGTACAGGAACATCTGTAATAAGTATGGGCTGGAAGTCCCAAGGTCAAAATGGAAGACACCTCCTAAGGTAGTTGAGAATGACCGAGCTAAGATCCTTTGGGATTTCAAGATCCAGATTGACAAACTGGTGATGGCTAACCAACCAGACATCTTGTTGATCGACAAACAGCAGAAGAAGACAGTAGTGATAGAAGTGGCAATCCCAAGCGACAGCAACATCAAGAAGAAGGAACACAAGAAGCTTGAGAAATACCAAGGGCTGAAGGAAGAGCTAGAAAAGATGTGGAAAGTAAGAGCAGCAGTGGTGCCAATGATAATTGGAGCACTGGGGCCTGTGACCCCCAAACTGTGAGAGTGGCTACAGCAGATTCCAGGTAAAACATCAGAGGTATCTGTCCAGAAGTGTGCAGTCCTAGGAACA
>NW_015150537.1:131301-133810 GCF_000732505.1 Cyprinodon variegatus | reverse complement strand
TGGTTTATTATCCAAAGTTCTTCAACTTCTCCATCTTAGAAAAATACTCATTTACAGGGATCAGAGAAGAGTGCTGTATTAAGATACTGTATGACTGGGTTGAATAGATTTGGATAGAGTGTGTTGTGCTCAGCCCAGTATTTGATCAGATCCCCTGCTTGGTCCCGAGAAGGAGCAGAGAAGCAATGCTTCACCTCCACTATAGCACCTATAAGACCTGTAAAACCAAGACAACAACCCGTTATTATGCTTTTCATCATGTCTGATATGTATTTGATGATACTACAGACATCCCAAGTTCCAAAAACTCATTTCAGGGAGATGCTTATTAAAAGCATGGTGCGGGCCACACACATCGGCGTCGGCAGACCCTTTTCACAGGGGCACATGCCCTGTTGCAGATCTGCGGGTCCTGGTAATGCCTGGGGCACTGATAATATTGGACCATGCAAAACACAGATTTACCTTCAAAAAGTCTTAGAAGGGCAAGATTTATGTACAAAATTCTGTTAATAAAATTATTTATATATATATTTTGTTTTTATAATGTTTCTGTTGTTGGCATTCATATAAATATTCTGGTGTGATAACTTAGTGTAAGTTTGACTGTGTTTTGGTATACGTCCATTTTGAATTTATGGCCCCCCCCGGAGAAAACTCCACCAGCCGCCACTGGCCGAGACGCTACCTTTAACTGTTAAAAAAAATGAACATCCAGCTCTCCCATCTTTCTGGCCATGATATACACACCTCATACTGTAGGATCATTACCATCATAGGATCATCACCATCACACNACCATCATAGGATCATCACCATCACACCTCATAGGATCATCACTATCACAGCATCATAGGATGGGCACAAATAGAAATGATAAACACAGACATGTATGTATGTAGAGGTGTTTTTTTGTTTTTCCTTTTACAGTTGCACATTTCAAGGTTTCAGTTTTCAAGTACTTAATAAAGATAAATTGTGCCTTCATCAGTAGTGGATTAGAGATATACGGTTAAGTTCACAGGTGGGCCAATTCAATTCAGTTTGGTTCAGGTAGATAATTCATGATGCAGAAAATAACAATCTTATTGTACAATTTATTTATGATGCTTTATAATAATAAATAAGTGCCATAAAATATTTGCTAGCATGCTTGCATTAATTATCTGTGCCCATGCTTTTTTAAAATAAATAATTGCCCAAAAATTTCTGTGCTTGCGTGCTTTGCAGGCTCGCATTTTATGTGGTGCCCTATTGTGCCCCTGTATAGTATTGGGTCAGCTGACACCCCTGGCCACACCGTGCCCCATACATGCACACTCCATCATTCTTCACCTTCACTAGACATGGAAACATTTTAGTATATTCTGCTGTAAATTTAGGTGACTGTAAAAGAGTAAACTGAAACTTATTGGCTTAATTTTCTGACTAATCCAATCAGCGCACGCTCTGACAACCAGTCTCCTGGATTGCTGGTTGAACAGAGCATTGCTTTGGACAGACAGGTCTCTCTAGCAACCTCCCCCCACACCAGCTCTCTCTTATTGTTTCTGCGCAATCGCCGTAGTTCTAAATCGCACTTCATGCTTGAAGTATTGTACTACCTGCTCGCTCTCACTCTCATAAAAAAATACCACCTTGCAAAGTCTAAAATCCGGGATAATTTATATGACTCACGGGCATCCGTGACAGCTATCTATGTCAGGGAGACTCCCGGAACTTCCGGGAGACTTGGGATGTCTGGAACATGTTTTCCACAATCAGCTAAATTGCAGGCAGTCGTTGTACTGTGCTTATATATGTAAACCTTAATATTTGAAGGATGGAGTTTAGTTTTTCCAAACTGAAATTATAAGTTTACTTAAGTTTAGCTTTTATGTGTTCTTCATTTCTTTTTTATGGTATAGCATCCTCACTGCTTTGGCCTGTCAAGATCATGTCTGATGAGAGGCTGCTCAGTTACACAAATGTTTACTTATTTTTTTTTATTGTTTTATGGTGAGGCCTAACCACTCTTTATTTTCTTTAGGCTTTAGATTCCTACTTCCAAACAAGATGGATGAAGCTATGGTTCCGTAGCTCCAGATGAGGGCATGCTTCATCATCCTGGTTCTGGTTGACTGTCCACTGCGGTTCTTGCTCAATTTCCCTGCTGTTTCTGTCTGAGCTCCAGTATGATGTTTCACCTTACCTTAAGCTCTGCTAACAGCGGCCATGATCCAGCCACTGCTGGACTCCCAGAAGTGGGAGAATCTCTGCTCATAATAATGTAGTAATGTAGTAATAATGTAGTAATGCAAATAAACTGAAAGTAATTTAGGGGTAAAAGCAGTGAAAGTGTTAAGATTCAGACTGAGGACCCAGAAACAACCAGAACACAACAGGAAATAACTTTAAAAGATTTATTGAGGGAATAATGCAGGTTTTTCAGGATCAGGGGAGCCAAAGCCTCTGGAGGGGAGAGAACAGGTTAGTGGCTGAAATTGATGATTTTAGGTTCAGACTGATA
>NW_015150537.1:124702-131107 GCF_000732505.1 Cyprinodon variegatus | reverse complement strand
TTAATTAAGTAGTTACATTAAACTGTATAGTAGCTGATGAAAGGTGGGTAGTAAACCAAACATAAATATTCAGCTTTGTGTCATTGGTTAATGCTGTTTCGTTTGATTGGTTGCAGGATTTGTCAATAATTGTGGCCTGTTGGGATGGGCAGAGGAGGAGGAGAGAAGAGAGACGGAGACATGCGGAGCTAGAGAAAAGTGAAGTAATAACGTTTTGGTAAATAACTTGTGGAACGTTTAAGTAACGTAAGAAGCTGTAGTTGACAGTAACGTGCATTTCTTGCCTAATCACAGTGGATTAGGGCGTTGGAGTATTGCAAGAGTCACTGTGCGGACTAAGCTAAAGCGAGCGCGCTAGCAGTCAAGAGGATGCCATTGCTAAACAGGAAGGACTGCTTGTGCTTCTTGAGGAGGACTTTACTTGTGCTGCCATTCACGTTCATCTTTATCTCTTCAGGAACTGTTTCTCCAGGACTTATTCCAGACCGTGAGTTGGGGTTTTTGTGTGACTGTTAATCGCCATTGAGGATAAGGATTTGCTTGCCGCACCCTATCTGGAGCACACAGGCCTGCAGCGTTTATTATTTTGGTGTGCGTGTGTGAGAGAGTGTGTGCGTGGGGCCCACTGTTTTGTTAGAGTTCAGTTAAGTAGTATATTTGATATGAGTCTGATAAGTAGGCTACAGAGAAATCCTACTAAAGTGTTAAGCACCAGGTATTTCAGAGACCTGAGATAATTTATGTTTTGAATAGTATTTGGATATTGTCAATTCAATTTTTCTAATTACGAGTTTGAATTTCTACATTGTTTGACCAAATTTGGTAAAGGGTACTTTGTTTATAAGTTAGTATCTTAGCTATATTTTGTTTTAAAGAAGCCTAATTTGAGTAATTGTTATTGTTGTTTGTTAACTAAAAGCATAAGTATTCTGTGTTGAACTGAAAACACAACTGTTCAGTAAAATATTATTTCATTTATTTTTGAAGAGTTGTCTGGGGTCAGTTATTTAACATAGTGTAGTGAATAGAGCCACTGCTTAGTCTAACCATGTTGTGTTTATACCCAAGGTAGTAGGCTATACAAAGTTCCACACAAAACAGGTAAACTTTCGTGGTAGCTTCTTAAAATATCGAACCCAAACACCCCATCATTCAAGTCCACGGTGAGTTCCTTTTACTTTAGGCATTTATTGAGTGTTGGGGTGCTACAGGTGTCACATTTCGTGTAAACCCACCATTAAACTGTGAATAATCTAAAGTAGATATGCTTAAACAGCTTCCACAGGTCAGCAGTTTTTATGTTATTTTAGTGATTCAAGTCTCCCGCCTCACGCCCATAGACAGCTGGAGATAGGCATCAGCATCCCTTGAGACCGAAGCAGGGATAAAGCATGAGGGAAAATGGATGGAGGGATGATTCTAGTCTATCCTATTGGTGTTGTTGAAAGTCTCTAGTTTTAAATTCATTTTCTTTTTCATTTTTAGAAGTTCCGTTTCTAAGAGCCATTGTTTAACCATAGGATCTTTTGAGGAGAGCATTTGCTTTTCTCTAAATGGAATATCTTTTTGTTCACGATTTAATTTCATTTAACCGAATAAGCATGCAAAAATACAATAGATTGTAATTACTGTATATCTGTTTTCAGTTGTTGTCTTTTTTCTAATTTATCAATATTTCTACTCTTTTATGTTCTTTGCTCTTTATTACACATTTCAAAACTCTGTATTTAGGGAAATGGAAATTGAACCATAGATCTACTTATTAAATAAGTATACCCAGAAATAAAGGAAATTGATTAATTTTAATCTACACCGAAAGGGCTTCCAGTCTTACTGACAGAACCCCAAAAGAGAAGGGGAGCTTGTGAAGGAGCAGAGGTGACTATTTCTCATGTGTATCTCATATTCTAAAATGATTTAAAAAATAGACAAAAATTAAACAGAGAGAATACACATTAAAAACAAAGAACAGAGCCTACAGCCATGTCAGGAGCAGTACTTAGATCCTAGCCCGCAATAAAGATGACCATTTTGTGCTTTTCATTAGACTTACATGATTTCTCATTACTCTCATTGTCATCTTAACATGTCATTACTTATCTCAACAAAGATAAGAAGACCACACTGTGCTCCTCAAGAAGCATCTTCACTCCTTATCTAATCAAGAGTTGCCACAGCTGCTGCCTTGTTGTAATCATCTTTTTCTGATCCAGAAGACATTTAATACATGTAATTTATTAATCCATTCATGCATACAATTGTAATAACCTTGCTCAGCATTTATTCTTTTCAAGTATTATTAGGAACTGAGAATTAAATCTTACAAAAGTACAAATTTATTTAGCACAGTTTTATATTATTATAAGACTTTACAGTAAATTATTTTCTTGTTTATCCACTATGAAAGATACATACAAGATACAAGATAACATTGCTGTTAAACTAGTCATTACATATTTGACAATTTTCTATCGTTTTGCATTTTACTCAGTCAACTGCAAAATGTGATAATGGAATAAATATTTCCTTTAGTCATGTATTGAACTACTTTAGCTGTACAAAACAAAACTGCAGTAACCTCCATGCCTGAACAAACATGATATTTTTATTAAACTTACAGGAATTATAAGTTATATTATAATGACAAACACCTTTCTTTAAAACTACTGTAAACAACATTTCTAATCTTTTAAGAGCAGCACAGTGCCAGTATTTCTAAAACTCTTAAAGTGGACAGATCTTGGACAATCCACTTTTTTAGCCCTTGAATACATTCTGTTCTCCACGTGGGTTCCTTCAGAAAGCAGGAAGGATAAATCTGAGCTTTATAGATATTTTTGTGTTATGTTTTAGTTATATATTTTAATCCTTTCAGCTTTCTTTGCCTATTATGTTTTTGAAGAATAATATACTGTTTGCTCAAAGGATTGTGAAACAATATCCTTTTCGGGCTGACCATTTCTCTAATTCACCTTCTCTATATTGTTTAAGTGTTTTGTAGTCCAAACTCAAGGATGCCAAAACTCCAAGTTGCTAAATCAGAATGCGCGGTCGGTAGGTATATTAATGCCCACAATTCATTAAATAACCCCTACTTTCTGCAGCAATAGATGATCAACTCTCAGTTAGTAAGACAGTCAAAAATGTCTTGGTAGAGAAAGAACAACACTCTGGAGTTGAGGGGATCAGGAGTGAAGTGCTTTATTTCCATTTTATAGAGACGTCACCAAAACTAGTTACTCTAAGATGTGCCTCATAACAGAAAACATCTCAAGCCTTGACTTTATCTGCTGCTTCCTAGTTGGAGTGAATACAATGATGTACAGTAAGGGCTCCTCTTACATTACCAACTTCCGTCCTGACAGTTTAGCTCCATGTTCCAGCACCAGTCACAGCAACCTTCTGCTGTTTCATTCTCACACCGCTGCAAAGAGTCTTACGTGTCAGCAGGAACTAAAGCCAGATTTCTGCAGCTATTAAACCCCGCCCACCTGCAGCACCTGGAGTAAGCATGCCAGCAGCCAATAGCTCTGATCTTTTATCTGTTTCTGCACTAACTGAGTTTTTTGCTCAAAGGCAAAACACCTTAAAACAAATAATACTATTGTCTTCCTTGTTTCACCAATGCAGGACTCTAATTGATTCTCCTTATAGTTTAGTAGTTTTAGGTGACAAACAGGCTGGAGTCCTGTTTAAAGGCCTAAAAAGGGGTCCTATAATGGGACTTTTTTTGATGGAATTTTATGATTGTGTTCCCACTGTTCTTGGCTCAGATAAGGTTACATTATTGCCCATTATTCACCATTAATGCTCTTGCTTCTGCTTGCAAAGTCATCCAGACATATAAGTTACTGTCTCCCTGTCTCTTAGGAAACCCCAGTTTCTCTCTCCAAGGATGTTCAGTACATCTGATTACTAGTCTTCGAGAAACATTAGGACGCCTTAGTTTCAGTTTTAGGATCTTATGGATACTTCCATTTCTGTCTCCAAGAATACTCACCAAACTTTTGCATCAGAGCTGACTGACCTCCACCCTCTGAGCCCTCAAGCATCATCCTCATCATCATCATCATCATCATCATCATCATCATCATCATCATCATCGTCACTGCTGCCTCAGCCTCAGGATTACTGATACAATCCTCTAGTTTCTGTAAAACAACATAAATCAATTTGTCCAAAGGGACATGTTAAGGTCTCTTCACTTATCAGTATCAGGTTTTTACAATATTTTAATCAGTCAGTGGTCCTATATTTAGGGGTAAAGGTTGTCCCTGTCATATGAAGTCACATGGTGGGGTAGCAACTTGATGTTCATGCAAATACAGTTGCACAAATTATTCAGACATATAAGATCAATGGGACTGTAGTCAACATTCATGGCTGCAGGAGGAAATAAATGATGACAAAAGGACGATTAACAGAATATTCCCCAAAAAAAATTCTAAGGAAAGGGGAACTTCGACTTCAAGGATATTAAAGGGAAACAGAGTTTTATTTTTACATTGAGCCCTTGATTTTACGTTATTACATCATTTTTTACTCACCCATATGAGTTTTGTGTCAGTTGGAGCTGTTCTGAAGATATTCCGTTAGGTTATATCCAAGTAACGTCTTCCTATGGGCAAATGACTTGAGGGCACAAACTAAACTGTTCATAACTTATCATTTATGGTACGCCAGCATTGATAACATGTAGGTGAATCACTGTCCCCCAGACATCCGCGGTTATATATATATTTTTTTATACAAATGAGCTGGTCAGTGTAGCTTGATCTTTGTTGCAGATCATGGTTCTTGCAACGAAACAATGACCCAAAACACAAAGTTAAAAACACCCAATAATGGCTGAGAGGAAAACATTAGACAATTTTGAAGTTTCCTTCTTTAAGCCCCAACCTAAATCCTGTTGAGCTTCTTCGGAAGTATCTGAAACATGCTATTTGGAAAAGGAATCCTTCAAGTTTTGGAGAACTGGAGCAGTTTGCTCATGAGGAGTGGGCCAAAACTACATTCTGAGAAGTCTCATTGGCAGTTACATGAATCATTTGATTGCAGTGATTGCCTCAGAATGTTGTGCAACAAAATATTATTGTCATAGGGAAATGGCTGTTCTAACCGTTGTATTTCCGAATTCTACCGAGTGGTGCCCGACTTTACACGAGTGAATAAAGTGAATGTGTTTGGTCATTTATCAAGGGGGCAGGATTGTTGTGGCGGAAGGTGCCTATTTGGTTTTGGACGGTTTTTCGGAACCATCTTGCTAACCAGGTAGCAACTCAGTGCTAGTAGGTTCCCAATGGGAAATTGCATTGGGACCAAGTAGCACTGAATTGGTGACTTAGTGATGACACTGTCAAGGAACGCTATGGACAGTGGAAACATGCAAGAGGAGGAGAGTTTTGTGTCGTAGGTCGTGGATGAGTGTCTTCCATCATACATTTTTTATTTAGAGGAGGAAAGTGTGGAGGAATATGTTGTAGAAGACGACATATTCAGGGCAGGAGAAGCTTTGTTTGGTGTAGAAGGCTTACAGCTGTACATGTTTGAGCCCTTGCATCGCAACACTGCCAGTTTGGTTAGCTCTATGCATGCCGAAGACATGGATGTCCATCCCCGTGAACACTGGGACTTAACTCAATGGTAAAGTAAATAATAATTCTCTTTTTTCAAGCGTTGCGTATATTAGCTGCGGCATATGAATCAAGACGCCAAGACTGAAAAAATTTGATCGACAGATGACCGTTGATATAAGATTGGTCGAATTTAGGTGTACCTAAAATCTGACATATAACTAACTGGCATGCATAAAATAAAGAAGAAAAAAAAAAACCCACATACTTTAAGAAAGGATTTTTTTTTTAATCAAAATCTTGAAAATTTTGGGACAATATAATTTGACAAAGAGTACATTTATAAACATGTTTAAGCCAGAATTATTTTACATTTAAATATGAATTCCCTACAACTTTAATTTAACCCATAATGGCTGGCTTCCTGTTGGCTTTAGCTCATAACTCCAAGAAACTTTTTTTCATGATTTTGCGAAATCTACCTGTTTACCACATTTAACCTTTTGCCAGGCACAATAAATGTTAGAAATTTCAGAAATTAATGGCAAGCATCATAAACATACTTTTTTAGTCATTATGTTGAAATGTGGTTGAAAGGTCATTTCTTACTTTTATAATTTTTCATAGAATTTTCATTTATTAATACTTTATACAACTATCAGATTCAAGTTATTGCTGTAACTTGGTTTTTCCTTTCTTAAACAAAGTGTACCAACAGTATTCTCTGTTGGTACCACATTTTCCACATGTGTACAGATAGTGCACTAGAAGCAGGTTTAAGAAATACCTTTTTGCTCTAGTAATCCCTATGTATGACAGACAGTGATGGGTC
>NW_015150537.1:97657-124374 GCF_000732505.1 Cyprinodon variegatus | reverse complement strand
AGTAACTCAGTTACTTTTTGGGAGAAGTAACTAGTAACTATAACTAATTACTTTTTCAAAGTAACGTGCCCAACACTGATGACAGAGTTATCAAGGCTATATAATGAAAAAAAAAAAATGAATACAGAAGGTGAAATAATGCAAATATGATACACTATAAAAAAAGTACACATAATTAGAATCTGGTTATCTATATATTGCAGCTAAAAACTTTTTTTTACAGAGTTGTCTATTTCATAAATTAACACATCACGCACATAAGCACTAACCAACACCACAGGCAACCCAGAGGTCTGGAAATACATCAAGAAGTGTTTGACAGAATCATTACCATCTGCCCTTTCTCCATCTATTCCCAAACCAAGTCTTGAACTCCTTTAAACTCAGCTGACATTTTTCACAGAAAGAGGCAGACATTTGATTTCTAATTGTGATACAGATCATAAATGGCATGCAGTGTGCCCCCGGGTCTGTTTTATGAAGTTCCGTATCTCTTAATGTGTGAGATGATTTTTAGATTTGTAGTGTTCTTTTGAGAACTGGGGGATGGATTTTAGGTGATAGAAATCAGTGACATTTAAAGCCTCCACAATGAGTAAAAGGTGAGTAAGAATTTAAAAAATAGAAGACATTGAGTGAGCCGAAAAGCCAAGTCATATTTGGCTTCAGGCTCCAGGTCTTTTTTTTTTTTGGGTTACCGGTACTTTAAATGATGCAGATTGGTACTGCTCTGCTGCAGGTGAGAGTACTGTAGGTTGTGTGGGGGAATAAAACGTTTTTGAAACCTACAAGTGATTCTCAAAGTTTAACAGTATTTTAAAGATGTATATTTCTGTAATTAGTTTCATTCATGTCATAAATCATCAGTTAAAGAAAACTAAAACTTGAAACATATATATCCATATTAAAGGCAATGCAGGTTTAGTTGTATAGCGCAATTGATTACAAGGCCAATTGAAAGTGCTTTACCTGAAAACAGAGGACAAATAAGAGACGGATAAAACTGACAAAAGCAGGTAGTAAAACAACCTTAAACTAATAATACATCAGTTTGTAGTTTAACTTCAACTGTCAAGGGCAGTTCTTAACAAATGGATTTTTAAGTTTGAAATGAAAAGAACTCACGATTTCAGTACTTTTACAGTCTTCTGGGTGTTTTAGATAAGTGAAGCATAGAAAATGAACGCTGCCTCTGTTTGGTTCTAGTTCTGGGTGTACAGAGTAGACTTGAACTAGAAGACCTGAGTGGTCTGGGAGGGTGATGGCAACAAATCTGTTATGTATTGAGGTGCTAACAGAGTGATTTTAAAGTCTTTTCTCTGAGCTACAGGGAGCCAGTGGAAGGACTTCAGAGCTGGACTGATATGCTTTACTTTCTCAGTTCTAATGATAACACAAGCACTAAAGTTTTTATCAGCTGCAGCTGTTTAACAGACTTTTTAGGCAAATCTATGAAGACACTGTTGCATTAAATAATTCTACTGAAGATAAATGCATTAATTAGTTTTATAGATCCTGTTTGGACAGTAGTCCTTTAATTCTGGAAATGTTCCTCAGGTGACAAATAGCTGACATAGTAACTGCCTTTATGTGCCTCTGAAGGTTCAGGTCTGAGTCCATCATGATACCAAGATTTTGGCCATAGTCGTGGGATCTAGCTGTAATAGCTGAGGGTGTGAGCTAGTTCTGCATCGCTCCTCGTTCGGTCCGGAGTCTAATACCTCAGTTTTGTTTTTATTCGTATGGAGGAAATTATACCGCATGTAAGTCAATATAATATGGCTGGATGATTACCATGGCTGAACAATGAAGAAGGATTTCTGGCTGTGTGATTCAGGTCTGTTGTAGCATGCATGCATCTAAAAGTAGCAGGAAGGTAGCTCTGAAGGACTGTTCGGTCTGTGTTCTTTGTTTTTTTTTGTTTTTTTTTTTTACATTGATTAATATGAGACTTACTCTGTGATAACATTTCAATTTTCTACTTGTTTCCTTTTATTAACTTTCATTAAGATATGTCTATATCAGTAGTTCTCTCTGCTGCAGCTCATCTGATTCAAATAATTGCATGACCTCCTCAGGAGCCTTCAAGCGTTTTGGAGTTCACCTCAGTGAAAGAGAGTGTCGCATCTCTATTTCCTTGGATTGGGTACAGGTCTCTCACCATTGTCTCAGCTTATAGATCCAACATCAGTGCAGAGTACCCGGCCTTCTTGGAGTATTTGGCAGGGGTACTAGACGGGGACTCCATTGTTCTACTGGGGGACTTCAACGCTCATATGGGCAGCGACACTAAGATCTGGACAGGGGTGTTCAGGAGGAAAAGCTTCCCCGATCTGAACCCCAGCAGTGTTTTGTTATTGGACTTCTGTACTAATCACAGTTTGTCCATAACAAGCACCATGTAGGAGCACAAGGGTGTTCATAAGTTTAATTCAATTAAATTCTGTTTATTTATATAGCACCAATTCACAACACAAGTAATCTCAAGGCACTTTACAATTCAACCAGATCATACAGTCAAAGTGCACGTGGCACCAGGACACCCTACGCCAGAGGTCGATGATCGACTTTGTAGTTCTGTCATCTGGTCTCCGGTCATATGTCTCAGACACTTGGGTGAAGGTAAGGGCTGAGGTGTCAACTGATCACCACCTGGTGGTGAGTTGGATCCTCTTACAGGAAAAGAAGCGAGTGACACCTGGCTGGCCTAAGCTTGTTGTCAGGGTCTGTTGGAAAAGTCTGGTGGATCCCTCTGTCAGTGGGTTCTTAAACTCCCACGAGTTTCTCCCAGATCCCAAGAGAAGGGGGAGACATGCAGTTGGATTGGTCCATATTTTCCTCCGACATTGTTGATGCTGCCATTTGTAGCTGTCGCCATAAGTTTTTTGGTGCCTGTTGCACCAACAATCCCCGAACACGGTGGTGACGCCCCCAAGTAAGGGTTGCCATCAACCCGAAGAAGGAGGCCTACCTGGCCTTGTTAGCAGGTAGGACTCTGAAGTCGGTTCGGGTCTGGGAAGAGTCCGGAGAAGCCATGGAGGAGGACTATTGGTTGGTTTCCAAAGTGTTCTGGAAAACTGTCCGGCACCTTAGGATGGGGAAGCAGTGCTTCACCAACATTGTATACAGTGTGGGTGGGGTCGAGCAGTGGAAGGAGTACTTTGAGGATCCCTCAATCCCATTGTCACGTCTTCCGAGAAGGAACCAGAAGCTGGTACTTTCCCATCAGCCAGGCTAAAGACACAGAGGTATTTAGAAAGCTTCTCGGTGGCAAGGCCCCTGGATGGATGAGATTAATTAAGATTGAGATTCAGTACCTTAAGTATGTTGTAGGATTGTCTTGGCTGGCACCTGGCATTGCTTGGCGGTCAGGGACAGTACCCCTTTATTGGCAGACCAGGGTTGTGATCCCTCTCTTTAAAAAGATGGATCGGAGGATGTTCCCCAACTACAGTGGGATCAAACACAGCCTTCCAAAAGAAGGTCTACTCCAGGGTGCTGGAGAGGAGGATCCGGCTGAAAGTTGAACCTTAGATCCAGGAGGAACAATGCGGGTTTCATCCCAGTCTCAACAAAACCAGGTTTACCAGCTCTATACCCTTCATTGGACGATTGAGGATTCGTGGGAATTCACTCAACCAGTTCACATGTGTTTCGTGGATCTGTAAAAGGCTTTTGAACATGTCCCTCATGGTGCCCTGTGGGGGTTGCTCCTGGAGTATGGGGTCTGGGGACCTCTGTTAAGGGCTGTCTGTTCTCTGTGTGACTGTGCTGTTCTTGGTGCATGTTGGTCTCAGCAAGGGCTGTCTTTTGGCATTGGTTCTTTTCATTACATTTATCGACAGAATTTCTTGGCACAGCCAGGGACTGGAGTGTGTCCGCTTTAGGAACCTCAAGATATAATCTCTGCTGTTTGCAGATTATGTGCACTGGGGTGGTTTCCAGCCTAGTGTGAAGTGGGACGAAAATGAGCACCCCCAAATCTGAAGCCATGGTTCTCTACTGGAGAAAGGTGGACTCTCGTCTTCAGGTTGGTGGAGAGTCCTTGTCTCAAGTGGAGGAATTCAAGTATCCTGAGGTGCGTGAGATCGAAAGAGGTATTGGTGTGGCATCGACAGTGATGAGGTCGCTGTACTGTACTGTTGTGGTGAAGAGAGAGCTATGTCAAAGCTCTTGATTTCTTACCCTCTCCTATTGTCATTGGGTATAGATAATGACTGAAAGGACAAGATCATGAATACAAACGGCCAAAATGAGTTTTCTTCGCAGGGTGGCTGGGTCCATCCTTCGAGATCAGGTAGGGATGTCAGTTACCCAGGAGGAGTTCTGATTAGAGCCGTTGCTCCTCAACATCCAAATGAACCAGCTGAGGTGCCTCGGGCATCTGTTGCGGATGCCTCCTGGTCTTCTCCCTTGCAAGGTTTTCCAGGCTTGTCCTATGGGACAAGGCCTCATGGAAGACCCAGGACACGCTGGAGGGTCTATGTCTCTGAGCTGGCCTGGTGTCGCCTCGGGGTCCCCCAGTAACAGCTGGAGGTGTGTGTGGATCGGGAAGTCTGGGCCCTCTCTGCTTAGACTGCCAACTCCATGACCCAGCCCTGGATAAAATGGAAGAAAATGGATGGATGAACAATCATCTGCTTTGCTATCTTCTACTCCTTTGTAGCTTTAGCGCTGTTTCTTTTCTTTTAAACACATTCTCAATTTTTCTTTTCATTTGAAATCTCCAGTTCCAGTGAAATAAAATAGACAATTCCTGGTACCTGTTGTCATGGTGACTTATCGATTTAGGGCCCCATTGATGATGGCTTTTAAAACATGTCATGCATGCAATTAACTCTGTGTGGAACTACTTGGAGCTTATGAACTAATTCATAGCAGCTGTTCCATAAAAATAAAAATAAAAAATGTACCGGAGTTGGTTTCCAAGATTTGAAGACATTTCACCACCTCAAAGCTTCCTGGAGAGGTGGCGAAACGTCTTCAAATGTTGGAAACAAAGTCCAGTGGATTTTTTTGAACTTTTACGGAATGACTATGACCTGGATGACTGAGAATCTTCATCAGCATAGCAGCTGTTGTGAAACTGAAAACTCAGGTTTCCTGACCTTAGGCTAGATCAAGTTAGCTTCTTCATTTTACTTTTCATCAACCTCACTCTGAGCTCTGTATGCTCTTCAGCATGATGGTTTTAAAGTTATCAATATTACGCCTTTTTGAAGTAAATGTTTCCAAAAAGCAGACTTATCACGGTCTGGCACTTGCTCTATGTTGCTCTACAGTATGTTTGCTCATCACTAGATGCTGTGAGTACTCTGTCTGATGATGTAACTGCCATCACAAACACAGAACTGCAGTGACTAGGTAACTGTACTGTTGTGTATATTGATAACAAAAGACATGACTTGATCAGGATCAGTGTTGTCAACTCAGCGACTTTATCGCAATATTTAGTGACTTTTCAGACCCGTCCAGCGACTCTTTTTCAAAAAAGCGACTAACGACAAATCTAGCGACTTTTCTGGTGTCTGCCATTGGGAGCCTCCCCCATACCAACCCTGTTCTCCTGCTACCGCATGAGTCCCTCTCAGCGCTGCAGTCAGTGCCACAGCATGTTTACCCTCAGCGTCCAGACTGCAAATTAACCACACGCATGCGCCGGGATTGACGGCACAGGTTGACCACGCTAGAGTCAGCTCCCTCAGTTGCTAAACCTGACATATCTTTTTGTGAGCAGGCAAGCACAGCCTGTGTGTGGAGGGAAATCTTATTAGTAAAAAAAATAAATAAATAACAATAATTACCATTATTTGCTTACATTGTCATTGATTCTTTGTAGTCTTTTTTAGTTCTATGTAGATTTTTAATTTTAATGTCATGTAAATAATTTTATGGTTCAAAATGTTCATTTTTTACCAAGATTTTTAAGCTCCTTATTGGGCCACAAGGGAAAAAAGAAAAAGTAAAAAAATAAAAAAGTTGAGAAAAAAAATAAAAAAATCTCCGCCATGGTCTCTTTATGGTTCATTTTGCTGGTCCCAAGCCTGGGTAAAGGAGGAAGGTTAGTATTGTACTAAAATAAACAATAACAAATAATAAATAAATAAAAATTAATGAACAGAAAAAGTACCTCTATATACTGTGAGTGTTTTTACTCACTTTGTCTCTCTCTAATGACACACATCACATCGTGTGGCAGATTATGCAAATTAGGCAATGACGTCATTCAGCAACTTCTAGCGACTTATAGCACAGCCTATAGCTACTTTCCGTACTGAGGAGTTGGTAACACTGATCAGGATGCTGGATCGACATCATACATCCGATATACAATCCAGTTAATCAGTCAATACTGGAGCCGATATCTTCTCTGGGTATTGGATTGGCAATCTCTAATAAGAACCAGGATAGTTGAATGTTGTCGGGTGATTAATTTACAGTCAATGATAAAATAATTTTTTTTTTTTTTTTTTTTGTATAACAAAAGCTAGGTAGATTTTATATAAATTTTTTTAACAGAACAATGAGAAATATTTTAGCTCCAAACTTAATTTAGTAAAGTCAGTCAGCATTTACAAAGAATTAATACCTTGACTTTATTTATTTATTTTTGTGCATCCTGTTTTGCCAATATAGCTCTGGGAATAGTGCAGATGTCTCAGAGCTAGCTGATAGCTCAACAGCTTTGCTTTTTCCAAAGCAGATCATTATGGCTTTTAAGACATATCATATTTGACATACGATGATTTGAATAATTAAGATATTTTAGTGATGTTAAATAAGATAAACTGAGTTTCAGCATGCATCTTTTAAACCAAAAAATAATTGCTGTTCATTTATGTGTGAAATTTACATACTTTGAGACTTATATCCATCTTCTACAGTTTGTCTGTCAGGGTCAGGCGGGGCTGTTGCCCATCTGTTGTAGTCGTTAGACAAAAGATGAGGTACACCTGACAGATTGCCAGTCTATTACAGGGTAGAAACAGGCAACTGTACACACATGCTTCCATCTAAGAGAAGTCTAGAGTTAAAAGTTGTGTTTTTTGACTGTCGATAGAAGCCAGAGTACTTAGCCTGGCCAGCCAGACCGCTATGCCATGTATACTGTACATCATGTCAATCTGGTAAAGAGATGGAAGGGCTCAATTTCAAAGGCATGACTAAGAGGCTCAGCCTCATCAAGTTAGAACCAATCAGATAACTACAGATGTGACACAAAATTTTCTAGTTAAACACTATTCTTGTAATTTTGTAGTCCATGAAACATGTCAAGCCATCAAAGAAACTCTCCAGTAAGCAATTTGTGCAGATTTTGCCCGAGCAGAAAAATGCTGCTGCATTGTAGGTTATTCTGGCTGAGATGGATCATAAAGTCCCGCCTCCCACGTGATTGGTCTGATCAGATCTGGGCGGGAGTCAATGGCAGTTTACCAGAGTTAGTTACACTCCTTGTAATCAGGTCTGGTGGGTCAGGCAAAATCCGATGTTTTAAGGCAGGGGTCAACGTTTTCTAGGCCAAAGACCACATAACTGATGGCAAGATGGAGCGGGGACCCCCTAATTGTATATATTGTATGAAATTGTGTTATATCAAACTGGTCCTATAGTCACTCTATTACATATGGAGTAATATTAAGAAAGTAATTTCGCCCTGGGATTAAAATATTTCTTATTCGGATTCCTCGTTGATGGGACAGGTGTGAATGAAACAGTGCCCAGTTTGAAAGAGCCCCTGTGTGCGTCGCTGAATGTGTGCATTAATGACCAAAAGACATTTTCTGCCTCCTTTTATCTGTTTACTTCAGTGTGTAAAAATTCATGTTAATGTGTATTTAAAGACATTTAAATTTTCAGGGGGGAATAAAAAAAAAAAAAAATTCTAATCAACCAAAACTTTCGCGACCCCCATGCAGTACCTCCGTAGACCGCTTGGGGGTCGCGGACCCCCTGTTGAAGACCTCCGTTTTAAGGTGATTCAAACAACAAATACAAACAAATGAATAAGGTGAAAGCAACTACATTCAATAAAATAAGATTTATTAGCATGAATTGGTTAATGATAAACAATCATTTGGCCTAATTTTATGCCCTGGATTATTTCAATGTGAAATTGACAGTGGAGGCTGGTTTAGCTAGAGATGCCAGAATGAGCCTGCTGTGCTGCTGTGGTTGTCTGATAGTGGCATTCACTCCAGTGCACTTCAACAAATCCACAGCTTGTCTCAGAGACAAGTCGAGTGTGAGAAGGTTGGCAGTTTGCCCTTGGCTGATAATGTGTCATCATCATAAGATTTTGTGTGAAGCAGTGCACCTGGATTCGTGCATGTGTATATAGACAACACCTGCTTATAGTATGTTGCATTGGTCAGTATTTTGCCCTGTTAAAGGCAGATTTTTCATGGTAAGAGATCTAATAGAAATAGTAAATTAAATCTAAAATATAAGAGTTGCGGCTTCCCACTTTGTGTTTTTATTTCTGGAAACAAACTTTCTTTCTTATCAATTTTTTTTTTGTAGATACGGTTTTTGGAATTCTTACTTCCAGCTACTTGTGTTGAATTGAATATTTTGGGACACCAATAGATAATAAGTTTATCATCAGGAAACGTTCACATATCAATGCTTACTCTCCTCTATATTTGGAAAAGAAATTGATCGAATTACAAAATAACTTAATTTTAGTTAAAAAAAACAAAAATACAAAAAATGAAAATACAGAAGCCTCTGTCCACAATCTGAGCTGTTGGATGTTTTAAAAAAAAAAGCTTCATATTTCCCCACCAATCTCTGATTCATAATGTAGAATTTGTGGTGGCATTCTACGACTACTGCTACTACTTTCCTGTAATGTGCCACATTGTTTTGTTCATAAAATTACATAATGATCTATCAAATACCTACTATAAAACTTTTACAAGCCCAAGACTGATCCAAATTTGATAATGCAGTAGAATCCAGATGGAGTGTAACTAACTAGCTGTTAGCCTTCCTATACAATGATGATATATTTACTAACTTCTCTAAGACATCTGTCCTCCACCATAAGGTCTTATTAGTATTATTTTTTCCATTCAAATTCACTTAATAAAACAGAACCTAATTTAAAAAAAGTTTTAAAATCTCCCCATGAAATTTGATTCAAACTTTTGCAAAATATTTTCCTATTCCTAGTTTTTAGTTTGTTTTTTTTTTCTTTTTTAAATGTCTCAGTAATAGTAGCATAGTCGTTAAACAATAAATGTTTGCCATAGTTTGAACAGTGCTAGTTACATAGCCCTTGTTTTTCAGCAAGGTCACTCAGTGGGCTACAAATGTCACAGGGCCATCATTACTTTCCCTGAGTTCCGCCTGTGCTTTCCCTGCTTTACCAAGTCTCCTGGTTTTGCTTTGAACTTTAGTTTTATATATAAGGAATTTGTTGTTTTTTTGTTTGTTTTTTTTTTACTTCTGAACTAGTGACAACAGTTCTGAAACAGGAATCCCTACTTGTTTTTCTATACAAATTACAGTATTTTTCTTTACCTTTTACCGTATTATTTGTTTCCATGGCACCAAGTTTTGGTATCTAAATGTCAACTTTTTCTATCTTTTGAAGAATTTTTATGCTTAGATGCTTATGATGTCAAATATGGAGCTGAAAGTCATTGGGATTGTGTTTATGTGCATTATTTAGATTTGCTGTTACGCAAAACTTGTTTAGGATTTTGTCGGTCGACCCTTTACAATTATAGACAGGTTTCAGGTATTACAGGAGACAATCTCCCCCTTTTAACGACAATCCTGACCTTTAACAACCAACCTTCAGAATCATAGAAAGCTTTAAGATATTACAGCCTAACAATGGAACCAAATGACCCACTCGTCGGTTTCAATTTGCATGTAGGCTTTGTCTATATAAAGACTCAAACTCAGTGCGGATCCAGACATTTGAATTGAGAAAGCTTCTTGGAGGGGAAGCGAAACGTCTTAAAATCTTGGAAACCAAGTCCAGTGGATTGTTTATTTTTATTTTTTACTTTTACGGAATGACTATGACCTGGATGACTGAGAATCTTCATCAGCACACAATGCAGTTTGTCTGAGTGACGTTGCCATATGGTAACTACATCAGGAGGGGCAGGGACCCGAGCAGATCTGGTACTGACTCCGGCAGGCTTCTGTGATCGACCGCTGAGCTCCTCGTCTTCTCTTGCTTAACTCATTAGGGTCACAGTGGAACTGGTCCCTATCTCAAGAGGTCTGTGGGGGAAAGGTGGGGTACCCCCTTGACAGGTCACCAGTCCATCACAGAGTAAAAGAGAGATACACAACCATGCATACACAGCTAAGCAAAATGATCACACACAGATATTAAAGATCAAGTTACTTACATAAACCTGTCCAAAGCAATGAGCATATTCTTGTTCTATATTTGTCTGACTTTTTCTTCTACTGTGGGCTCTTGCGAATGCACCAAATCAGATTTAACAAACCATTTTAAATTCAGTGATTGATTCTCATAAGTGAGTACGCATTCCAGAGAATTTTAAATCTACATAATTACCGCTCCAATAAAGACATATAAGGCCATGACTTCCCACCCTTGTTCATTAATAGGAAAGGAGATTGGAGATTGCAGTTCTGGTGACAGAGAGCTGAGCAGCTGAATTAAAGGACCAGTAAAAGCCAAGCAGTGAAATAAATCACAAAAGTTGTAAATTATGTGGTTGCACTGCTACAAAGGTAAAAATAAAAATGATAATACAAATCATTTGATCCGAAAACTACCGATGGAGGCAGGAGGTGGAACATACATATGGTGTAAATGCTTAATATTGGTTCACCATTAACCAACACAACACAACGTTCTTTAAAATATACTTTTAATGCACATGCGCACGTGTACTGTACATCTCCAGACCATGTCTGCCATTGCTTCATTAGACTTTCTGATACATCTCTCATCTGTCATACAATGCATAGATATAAAAATGTTAAAGGTGAAACTCTAGTTTGAAAAATTCAGACAGACCCAATCACAAACATTCCACATTTTATTTTATAAAGAAGTTACCATGGAGTGAACTGAATGCAGGTGCTAGCATTAGAGGAGTTTCAAGCAGCAAGTTGCTAAACATATTTCTCAGCTCTCATCTCCTTTATATTCCAGATGTTATTTCAGGGGTACTGTAGCTTGATCATAGATAGAGCTCACTGGCTGTTCTTTCTTTTGACGAAATGACAACAAAATTACCGCATGGAATGTCGGTGTCCCCTGAACACCGACATGACAGCTGCAAGTGTAGTGACCGGTAGTTATGTCATCATCAAATAAAAATGAAAGTTATAATTGCAGAATTGCAAGATATTAAATTGATGTAGCCTAAAAATATGGAACTTCTTCTAACATTTCTTGTTACTTCTAGTTAACAAGAAATGTAATAGCTTGAAAAATTAGGTTTGGCTAATGGCTGACTGATTGCACAAGACTCTGACATCAAGGCTTGAGAACTTTTCAGAACTGGACTCAGCACTTATCCCACTTTTTTCAATTTTTTTAGATGTTGTGTATTTATGAACTTGTATTGTTTGTTGTGGTCTTGGTCTGTGTGCTTTTATTGTGAACAGGAACGGAACTGGATTAGTGACAATTTGGATGTGCGCTTCCTGCTTAAACGCTAGCTGGGGATTGATTTAGGTGAAGGGGGGAGAGGGACAGGTGTGGAAGTGGAGTGGACTATGACAGCAGACTGCATGAGAAGCTGCACAGGGACACAAAGGGGAACAACAAATCCAGCAAGACATTCTAGCTCTTACTGAATCTTAAGAATGCAAAGTAAAAATTATGATTATTAAGTTTACTCCACCAAAATGTTACTTAAAAAAATAGTAGCATCTTTGATACGAGAAATGAGAAAAAAGTGGCAGACATCCTTGACGTCAAGATCTAATTTGGAGGGTTGACAGTCAGAGTAATAAACATCTGATTAATTCCCAAAGATGGACAGCTAATTTTCTTTTAACATCTCAATGATTAATCCCCCATGCAGTGTATTTTATAGCTTCAACTGCCATGAAAGAGACAGGGCACTGTTTATGGTCTGAGTAATAGTGGCAGGTTTTCAAATTAGAGTCCATGTCTCTCCTCAGCATGAGCATCAACATTAGATGGAAAGAGGAAGGTGTGGCACATATCCAGGACACTAATGTCAAACTAAGGCTTCTGAGAGAACTTTCATTTGCAGTCTCTCCAAACCACTGCTGGGTATTTTTACTGGCACATGTATAAGCGTAAAAGCAATTACAAAGAGCCTCTGGGGTGAATGCTAGGTGTAGCCTAGATCCGTGTGTGAACAAGGTGTTTGCGTAGATTAAGTACTGGTATTCATTTTCACACATAAATCTTGTTGATATGACTCCAGGGGATTTCAGGAAAGAAAAAATAGTTTTAAATTGAAATTATGGCAACAAAACAAAAGTGCTGGCATTCAGTATTAAATATACTTCCTTTTTCTATTAATTTAAAAGATATATGCTGTGATTTTATGCCAGTGAAGTTTTATAAAGTTTGATTCTTTGAGGATTATCTGATTGTGTCGGATAACAAAAATATCAAGGTACATGCACTGTCTTGCAAACATCATTCATTCTTAACAAGGTTAGGTATGACAACAACATTACAATGTCACCAGTTAACTATAAACCCATTGAAGTGCTGGGTAAATGCATAGAAGAAATCAATGTGTAGATGTGCCAACATTTTCTTTAGCTCCAAAGATTCACTTTTTGGTCCAAAAGAAGAGCGTTCAAAAGTTAGCTCACACCTTCTGTTAATATGGTTTCATCCAACTTTCCAATCCAAATATCATTCCATTTTTTAAATAACTTTGTCCTCCTAAAATGTTTTTATCTTTATATATTTATATAACCCTGTTATTTCAATATGTTACTTACAGACATCCCAAGTTCCAAAAACTCATTTCAGGGGGATGTTTTTAATATACATTGACCTTATAAAAAATAGAATTTCTATTGAACCTAATTGAAAATAATTTTCTCTTTATGCAGCTCTCTTAATATATTTTAATCCCTTGCCCTGATTATTTATTTCATGCTTTTTTGTGCCCCCATGAAAACACGCTGGCCCCCTTCTGGCCCCCTGGTAAATTTAGTCTAGATCCGCCACTGTTCCTCACTTTCACTAGACATGGATATACTTTAGTATAGTCTGCTGTTAAATTAGTCCTATATTTTGTTTTTTACTCTTGGATTCAACCTCTGCCGTTTCACAGGATGCACAGCTCTGAGTGGTAACTAGGTGACTGCCAGAGAGTAACCAGAAACCTATTGGACTGATCCAATCAGCTGATCAGAGCATCGCTCTGGACAGACACGCTGTACAGGTTTCACAAGTAACCTCCTCCCCACACCCCCTCTCTCTTGTTGTCTGCACAATCGAAGTAGTTGTAATCCGCAGATGATGCATGAAACATTGCCTGCACGCTCTCACTGGCATTAAAAAACACCACCTTGCAGAGTCTAAAATCCGGGATAATTTATCCGACTCGCAGGCATCAGTGAACAACTATCTATGTCAGGGAGACTCCCGGAACTTCCGGGAGACTTGGGATGTCTCTATCTAATTTATCTTTATACTGCCCCATGCCGCTGTATTATACTTTTCGTTTTTCTCATGAACAACACTTTTAATTGTCTTGCCACTAAAATGCGCTATATACTTTACATAAACTGACTTTTCCTTGCCCTACATTACTTTGCTTACTTCATGATCTTAGTGCACAATTGGCAACTATAAGAGCTCCACATTTTCTAGAAAGGTTGTCCGGCTAATTTTTTTTTTTTTTGTAGCACCTCTAGAGGAATTCTTGAACATTCTTCCTAAAACACAATTGTGAGCTCTACTCTGTCAGAGGAGAAGGCTTGGCTTTAAATCTCCAACTTAAATTGTCTCAAAGTTTCTCTCTCGGTTTAAGGCCAGCACTTTGTAAAGGCCAGTCAACCATATACACAGCACATTTTTGCATTTATGTCTTTGTGAACCTTGATTTATGTACTGGCACAAAACCGTATTCAAAGGGAAGGAGACTAAAACCAGGTATATAAATTGTTCATAATCTTTTAGTATGTTTAAGCATTCAGAGTTTATTTTACTGCTACTGGAGGGCCAAGCCTATCTCATAAAAAAAACTTTACACTTGGCCCAGTACAGTCCATTCTCCTGGCAACCACCAAACCCTAGACTCATTGTTCAGGTTGCAATATAGAGAAGAGTGATTAATTACTCTAGAAAACATCCCTCTAATGCTCTAGACTCCAGTGGCAGCATGCTTTTCATTGCTACATCCAAAATCACTGTATTGCACTTTGAGACGTATAAGTTGGATGTAAGTGCTCAGCAATTGAAATCCAATAGACACACTGTTCTTCAGATATTCTATAGGCCAAATTAAGTTTGGGGGTTTTAAATTTGGTGGGTGGCCCTTGATGTTCTTCAGGATCTGTCACTCCGGCCTACCACTTCATGGCTGTTGTCATTACTAATTGCTTCCCAGTGTTATAAAAACTTAATGGTTGAAGGTGGAATACTTAGGATCAGCGGCAGACATTTCAGGATTTCCAACTGATCAGCAAAGAGTGGACCTCAATCGATATAGTGCAAATTTTAACTCTTGTCCCTAGCTACTTTTCGGGGCATCAACAAAACACTTACATGACTAGGAAAGGAACTGTGGACTGCTGCACTAAATCCAGTGACCACTGCCAACTTCAGGTGTGGGTTAAAAGTCCCTAAATTTGATGAATTTTGAAGGGAGCTAATTACTAATTTCTAAAACAGGAGTCTCATACATTCAGATGCTTCTCTGCTTCAGCAAATCTGACTCCATTATGAGTCCTTTAGCAGAGCTTTGCATAGCTTGACTGCATGCTAGTTTAGCCATTTCATTCATGTATGTGTGTAAATGTTGCAGAACACCAGAGCTTAATAATTTAAGTTTAGTACCACTGATGTATAGTAATCTGTTTACATGAACAGGATAAATAGTAAGGGTTTTTACTTGCTATATCTGTAATAAGGACATCAGTTTTGTGAGTGTGTCTGTGAATGGGTAAATTATAGAATGTAGTGTAAAGCCCTTTGGTCAAGTTACCTGATTTGAAAAAAAATAAGCCCTATATGAGTACAGGCCATTTACCATTGCCCAACTTGATTTTTCACAAGTCAGCCTTAATCAGTATCTCAATGATTAGTCCACCACCTGTGAAAGCAGTTAATTGAGTCCAACTTCTGCAACAAGTCTCAGATAACCAAGCCACACTAGTAAAAAATTCTAATTAACACTCCGACTATAGGAAGTGTCACCTATCAAGGCATCTTCTGAGTAACAATTACCTTGACGCTTACACCTTCACCAATGATGACACACTCCACTGTCTTTGGCCATGGTTCTGGTAACTGCGTTATCCACCTTTCCCCACCAAACATTTTTTGCTTTCAACTTTTCATCAAGTGGCCTGTATTGCTAATTTGTTTTTTTTTAATGTTCCCTCTAAACTACTTTAACATTACTTTTAGACTAACATGAAATTTACACAAGAAAATATTTCAAATGAATCAATGAGTAGTAATATGATGCAAGCCAAAAACTTCTTTGAATTTCTTTAAGAGACAGAAGATCATGTTAAAAATTGTTGCAAGAAAGTAAAGATAAACCTTTTTGTTTACAACCCACCCAGGGTGAGCGGAGTGGGAACCAGGAAGGAGGGCAAGAAACAAAAACCAAAAACAGAGTCCAAACACAAAACAACCCACCAAAGGTGGGCGAGGACAAGCAAATTCTCTGGAGGCCGGCCCTGAGGCCGCAGACAAGGCAGAGTTCCTGGAGGCGGCCTCAGAGACCGGAGAATCTCTGGAGGACGGTCGTAAGGACGTCAACAAAGGAGGACCTCTGGAGGACGGCCGTGAGGACGGCAACGAAGGAGGACCTCTGGACGGCGGCCGTGAGGACGGCAAAGAAGGAGGACCTCTGGAGGACAGTGACAAAGCAGAACCTTTGGAGGACGGCGTCTCTGTTGCAGGACCCTTGGGGGTCGCCGACTGCAGCTCTCGATCCTTGGGGGCCGCCAACTGCGGCACACAGCCTTGGACCCACGACAAAGCAGCGAGGAGCGCCCGCTGAGGGGCCTCAGGGGCAAGGAGGGCCCGCTGAAGGGCCTTGAGGACAAACTCTCACTGAGCAAAAAGTCAAAGACCAGTTCATCAGTGGGCTCAGGGGTCTCTGGACAGCACAGAGCGGGCCCAGGGGTCTCTGGATGGGCCAGGGCGGGGTCAGGGGTCTCTGAGGAGGGAACACCAAGGAGACCTGGTCATGGAGAGGGGACACCAGAGGGCTCCAAGACTGGAGAGGAGACACCAGAGGGGACACTAGAGTGACCTGAGACTAGAGAGGGAATGGTAGAGGGCTCTAAAACTAGAGAGAGAACACTAAAGGAACCTGAGGCTAGTGAGGGGACATTAGAGGGTTCTGAATCTAGAGAGGTGACACTAGAGGGTTCTGAGGCTAGAGAGGTGACACTAGAGGGTTCTGAGGCTAGAGAGGTGACACTAGAGGGTTCTGAGGCTAGAGAGGGGACACTAGAGGGTTCTGAGGCTAGAGAGATGACACTAGAGGGTTCTGAGGCTAGAGAAGGGGCACTCGAGGGTTCTGAGGATAGAGAGGTGACACTAGAAGGTTCTGAGGCTAGAGAGGTGACACTAGAGTGGGCCAAGACTAGGTAGCCGACACTAGAGGGGGCTAAGACTTGAGAGGGGACACTAGAGCGGACTGAACCTGGAGAGGGAAAACTGATCAGGTTGGGTGGTGGAGGGAGGCTAGGAGGAGTATGGTTAGCAGGCAGACCAGAGGAGCACTGAAATATTTGGATTTGTTTGACTAGGAAATTGAGTTTTTTTTTTTTTTAAGATATCACGAACTTGCCCTGTTGTGTATCCAGTTGTTTAATCTGCTGTTGCAGTAATGCCAGTTGCTACTCCTGAATGTTCAGCTGTCTCTCTCTGGGGCCCAAAACTGAGTCCAGGTCTGCTGGGTCCATTTTTGGCTGGTTTGTACTGCCACAGTGAGGGGTGGAGGTTTGACAGGACCCAAATGCAGACCCAAAAGCTTGAGGTGGTTAAACAAGGGGGCAAAGAAATGATGACAAACCAGCAAAGAGTGATTAAACAGGAGGAGAATAAATGGGAGAGAGAAACAAAGACCAGGCTAATTAGCAGATTGGGAGTAGGTGTGAACAGAGGCAAGAAGGGGGCTAGGAAAAAAGGAGACTGACACATGAAGGGAAAACAAGAAATATATAAGAACTCAAATACAATCAAAAATACCTAGAACAGAAGAATGGAAATAAAACCAATGAAAACTCAGAGATAAAACTTGAACAAAACCAAAACCATGACACCTACCACACAAGGCATAGTGCGAGTCCTATCTTTTAAAAGTCTGTGTAACCTGTACAGGTGCTTGGCTCCAGGTAGTTAGAGATTCACTTCCATACAGAAAGCCCACATTCATATCTTCAGGTAACACAGAGTACATGTCAGACTTAATAATATTACTTTAGCGATAGTTTCAAGGTGTTGCTTTATTGTATGTCTTTCGGTTGTGCTGTTCATTTTTCATCTCGTTACAGGTGATGAAGCAGACTGAAAATGTTCTGTCATTGTCTCCTTTCTATCTCTTCTTGCTTTCATCTTTTCTCTTTTTTTTTCTTTTTTCCTTTTCTTCTTCTGTTTTTCTGCTCTATTTACATTGCAGTGTCCATATAAACTGTAAAACTCCCTGCATAATTATAATAAAGCAATTTATATGCATGAAACAAGTGGAGCTATATGGCAATTGCCATACTGCTACACTTGTGGAAGTAAAATCTGTTGGGCTCTTTTTGGCATCAAGACTATTATTCTTATTGCCACATTTGCAAACAGTTACTAAAATGTTGGTATGAATAAAGAACACCAGATCCCAAATTCTTGTTAAATACGACTTATACTGACATTTTTCTTGGCGTCAACAGAATTATTGTCAAGTAAAAATAGCTGACCAATAAGCTTATTACCCACATTAAGTAGAATAATGGAAAACATAGAATTTATTTGAGAAAATACTGGAATATTTAGCAGCTCATAAATTGGAAACAGTTATTTATAGTAAAAGAGGCCATCCCACTGCTCGATCACTAGTCAGAGGAAAATAATACTAAGAATGGTTAAGGTATTTTTTATTTTATTTTTTTATTAAATGGGGTTCATTATCTTAGAATATATATATATTCTAGATTATAAAATAGATTTTTCAAATATTAAATTGTTTTTTTTATTTCAGTTCCATGCCTTAAAATTGAGAATTACCAAAAATAATAAATTAATTAATTTTAATAGCAGTTATTTTAATTGCTGGACAGATGGATTGCTGTTATGTTGTTTGCAACCTCTTTTGTTTTCCATTTTTACTAATGATTTGCAACTCTTAACAGATGCAACTATGGTGATATATGCAGATCACACCATATAATTTGCATTTGCACAAACAGCATGTCAGTTAAATAAAAATTTAAATGAGCAACTTGCCTCTGTCTTACAATGGGTTGGATACAACAATCTAGTTAATACTAAAAAATGTAAATGCATTGAAGCTGGCCTCCTGAATATATGATCTGGTTCTAAGTTATCTTTTCTGGATACAAATGCAACTGCTGCTTATCTTCTGTCGGTGATGGTGATACTAAAAACAAGCCCAACCATTTGTAACTCTGTTAAAATTTTAAAACAATATTTGCGGCTATGATTACATGGAAAAAGAGTGCTGATAATCAGAAATTAGAAAGCTATGGCAACTATTAAAGATGGAGGGCAACAAACTGATCCTATTATTTTAGTGTCAGAAAAAAAACTCTGGAGACTTAAAGATGTGTCCTGAATAATTAGCTGTTGCTTTTAACATAATCTATTTTCTGGGAGAGAGAAGAAAACTAAAAAAAAAGAAACTAAGGGGAACTCAATGGTTGAGGGTAAACTTCATCACACATGTGTTCCCTGTCCAAAATACCATGTATATTTGTCACAATAATAATTATTTTCTATGTTTTCATATAACTATTTTTCAGTTAGTTTGCGTTATTAAACATGCATATCTTAAATATCAATTTAATCTAATTAAATGTATCTATATGTCTTTAAATTACAAATCTCAAAGCATATTGATTGATTGACTTTTTTGATTTCACAGTGGAGGAATTTAGTCGTCACATCAGCTCAAACAGTCAAAAAGAGAAGAAAAAGGTGCCAAAGGAAGAAAAAGGTGTATGGGTTATATGCAGGATATACAGTGCGTCCACATATGACAACTTTTTTTTTTGTAACAGGATTATAATACAGGGTTATTTCATGTTTACATGGGTAGTTATTGCACAGGGTAAAAAATACTAATTGCCAGCATTCGCGCTCCTTTTTACAAACGGTGTAAAAGTATTTCACTAAAGAAAAAAAATTACGCTTCCTTCATTTGCATTTAAATTCGTAATATATGATTGGCCGAATTTAGGTGTGCGAGCTGACGTATAACCAACAGGCCTGCATAAAATAATGGAAAAAACTCCCACAGATTTTGAGACAGGATTTTTTTTTTTAAATAGAAAATTTCTAGCTTTTGGGACAATATGGTCTGATAAAGAGTACATTTATATACATGTTTAAGCCAGAATGATTTGACATTTAAATATGACTTCCCTACGACTTTAAGTATCTTATTAGCTCTGAATTATTTCACGTGCAACTGTTTATATTAATACAATACCACCTGCCAGATTGAAAAACACGTTGTGCTTTTCTATCCTAATAATAATGCAGTACAGTCCAAGTCAATGGATGTAGTAATGCCAAGCAACAGAAGGATTGTCAGCACGTCAGTTCAACTAATTGCATCTAGTCAATAACTTAATAGCACATGCATGTTCAGCCCAAACAAGCATGTGACAACAATGCAGATGATTGACTACATTATAACAAGAAGAATCCTGACACAATAACAATGAGCCAAGATTACTTTTGTTGTTAAAAAAAAAATAACACCGACAGCACACCAGCAAATGTTGTGCCCCTAGCCTATTCCGTAGGAAAGAAATAGTTAGATAGATAAGTTCCTGACCCAGCTGTTTTATCTACATAATGAAAAACTAAAAGGTCTATATTACTGAAAGGTTTTTTTTTTTTTTGGTCCTCATTGTAATTTTGCCATTACTGTACTTTATGGTAGATTTAACCATTTTTGTGCTTTAGGCAAACTTTAGTCTGGTTGCTCTCCTTCAAGTCAGCTTTAATTTTCCATTACAACAATGAGACCTCCTTTATCAGCTGCTTTAATAACAATAGATTTATTATGCCCTAGTTCAGTCTTAGCTTTCTGATGATCAGGCGCTAAATTATTATGGGTTAGATTTTTCAAATTCAAGTTTACTTACAAATATACCACTGCTCGTCGCCATTTCCCTTTTCGTCTGACCATGGAGCAGCGAGCTTGCCTGAACTCGCAATGAATCACAAGACCCCAAGGATACAGCAGTCCTGTCCTTTCCACCAGGCAAACATAAGTTTAGGTCAGACAGGGAGTGTAACCCCAGGCTCACACCGACTCCGGTCTTACCGTTGCGGTGCGGTGGGTGCGGCGCCGCAGTGATTCCAAGTCATTAAAAAGACGTAAACCTCTCTCACCGGCTGCTGAGCTGTCCGGCTGCGGTTACCGAGACACTCCGGCGCTGCAGAAAATTCCGCAAGAAAGCTATCCTTGCGGCGTGCCAGAGCCCTCCGCAACAAGCTCTCGCAAATATCCTTATTTGGGCCGTGTTATCGCGTGAAGTTACGTGAACTCAAGTGAACTTCTGTTAAATCTCCGGACCGGTTGCCGGAGCCGCAGAGCCGCACCGCACCGTAGTCAAAAGGGCGGTGTGAGAGGGGGTGTGCGGGAGTTGCGGTCTCCGTTGGCTCGGTAACCGCACCGGAGCCAGTGTGAGCAAGGGGTAAGTGCTTGTATCCTCTTTCCATAGGGGGTAGAACTCCATAAGAATATCTTTTATTTTCACAGTCTTAAACCTTTGATTTGTCACTAAGTAAATACAGTGTGAAAGCGTATCTCTTGCTAATATCCATAAGACTTGCAAGTGCAAGCGTGGAACTTGCAGATTAGTTGCTCTAAGGCAGACACAGCAGATGGCATTTTTAGTATGAAGTTTTTCCCTCTGATAATTGTATCCTCCATGTCCGCCTACATCCAAGTCAGCCATCTTGCCCCTGAACTTAACACAATCCAACCCCCATGATGCTACCAGATTGTTGGCCAACTTAAATGTGGAAAGAGTTGGACCGTCCCGTCCAATCCCATACTTGGCTGAATGGATGTATAAATGGCACTTTTGATTACTGTCTAATGTAAGTGTATTCTGATTTTATATTCTGACTAAAAACAAACATACCACTTGTTATTCAACAGATTTGCACAACATAAAATCTACCATGCCAAAGAATGCCCTGATATTAAGACGTTTGTAACGGTATGTAATGACAGAACCAGTTTGATCAGAATAGAATAGAATTAAAGAGAATAGAATAGAATAGTGTAAAATCAGAAAGCAGCAAGGTCAAAGGCAAATGGATAAATCAGATACATACAAATGAAAAACACACGAAACTGTAATGCAAGATAAATCTTACACAAATAAAATATACACTATACAGTTAATAAAATAGAATTAACAGATTTAAATAAAAATAACATTTTTGGCATAAAAATTTGTATGAAAATGAGTGGTGTAGTGTGGATGCAAGACTTCTGTTGTCAGGCAACCAATAGCTTAGTGACTAACACAGCTAATTCACAGCTAACAACAGCTAACCAACACGCCACAAAAATTTACTGCAAGTATCACAATAGAACGGACCTGGCCAAAACCATTTTCATAAAATAAATTCATGGGGTACATAAACTGAGGTGCCCTCCAGGAGATGGCCCACAAACACATGTGAGTGGCAACATGTATACACAGTTAAGTAAAAATAGAAGAACCCAAGGGACACGTGCACAGAGAAACATTGAGGGTATTCCTGCAGAAGCTCACAGGAGGTAGGAAACATCTAAGCTGTTCATGGTTCAGAACCGTTCACAGCGCAGCCGACAGGAAACGTCTCAGCTATTCATGGGTCAGAAACGCTCACAATGCAGGAAACGTCTTGGATGTTCATGGGTTACAACCATTCACAGTGCAGAAGACACCTTGGATACAGAATCTCTTGACAGGACAGAACTTGGTGCTGCCTGTTTCAGTCAATCGTTGGGCAGAGATTAAAAACTCCTCATGCGTTTTACAAACAGGCGGTACCAGCAAGGTTATGCTGTGTCTTCAGCTCAAAGCTTCTTCTTTAAAAAAAGGATGCAGTCCTTTTCCCCAGCAAATCTTAATGTCTAGCTGGAGTGTTGAGCCTCTCCTTGGATCCAGACGAAGGTCCAGTGAAAGAAAAAGGAGTTTCAGGCACTTTTAAAGAGCCATCTCTATAAGGATGTCAGAGGGACGGGCTGTGCCAAAATGCAATTATAATCTTATCTCTGACAATTAAGTTGTAATTTGATCCATAACAGTTGGTTTTGCTGGTCCACTCCATCAAGTTCCTTTTCCACTGTATGATTTTTGGCCATGCGCAGACACCTGTTCTCACAGAAACAAACAAAAAAGAATAATCTATTATGGTCTCCAAAAATGCTAGTTTTATGTGAATGTACTCAAGTGTTGCTGATGTAACCAGAACTACTCCCCTCTGAACACACACCCCTCTGGCGGAGGTTTTAAACGATGGAACTTCCTGTTTCATTATTCTGTTTCTCCGGTGGCCCTGGGCCGCATAAGGCTAAGTACTAAAGCTCTTCTAGCTGAAGGCTACATTAAGTAGCAACCAAATCCCTCCAGATGTCTGCATATTCGCTGGACCGAGTCAGACTGCCTTTTTCCTGTGATTCCTGTGATTTTATTTTTCATGCGATTCAAGCTTGCTGCAGCAGAGACAGAGAATAGTTAATCCAGCTCTGCTAACCTAAATCTAACCGCCAAACAACTGGGCCCCCAATTGCTGTTCGCCGAAGGAGCCGTTAGAAGCCGCCAGACCCTTGACTGCTTGCAACGAAGAGACGGAAAAGTACCAAAGGAGCTGCTGTTCGAGGTTGCGGCTACAAGCCAACCACGGCAGCTAAAAGGGAGATGTCTCGGCTACCGTGATATATAAAATTGACCCACTTGCAAAGTCGCCTCTTATTATTGCATCAAATTGATCCAAACTGTGTTTGAGAGCTGCTGTTGGATGAACGGACTGGACAGAAGATGGCACCTGCAGAAAACCGGACCGAGCCGAAGGCCTTCACTACACTGAACCAAAACACTAACCTTATCCTCCCCCACCCCCTCATCTTATGCTTAATTAGTGCACTGCTTGGGTGACCTGGGTAGAATAGGTAGTTGTGTTTGTGTTTTACTTGAATAAGCTTTTTGATTAAACTGCTGATGGTTTTAAGAGTTTAACTGAATGCTAATGCTTACTACATACTGTAGACTGAAAAGTGTTTCTAAAGCTAACTGCTGCAGTGGACTGTCTAGCATTGTAGCTCCAACTAACTCGTGCTGAACACGTTATAGAGGCATCTTGAGCTAACCCTTTCACTTTTTCAGTTGGACCCGACCAAACCAGAACCAGAACTCCTGGGGCCAGCTAAGCAACGAGTCTTAGTTTAATGCATTCTTAGAGTCTTAGTTTAATGCCTCATCGTAGTTTAATGCATTCCTAAATCATTATTCATTTTTCACCATATACTGAATGAAACTACTGTTTTGACTGCATTTAACATCTCTGAGTCAGTGTTTATTCACATTTATCTGCCGCTATTTTTTTAAAAAGCCTTTCAAATGCATGAAGCCTTAAACCTCGAGCATCCTTCAGATTTTGAAGGGACCTTTAAAGCCCTCTTCCAACACTATTTCTTCATTTATGCTTATTTTCAGTAGTGTTTAGTTTTTTCTTAATTATTAGATATAATACCAAGTGATTGTAGCTAATAAAGTTACCATTGTATTTTAACTTGAAGTCTTTTGTCTTTATTTTACACAGTTAATGTCTTATCACTCAGGCTGGATTTACTCATCTTTGAGTATTATCCGAATGATCAGAGACAAACTTATTTGGTTGGTGAGTAAAAATGTTGCCGATAGCCATAGTCTAAATTACAAAATTGGTGAAAGACCACTGAATTTTTAACAGCCGGATTCAGGAGTAAGAGGTATGAGGCTAAAAACCCAAGCCAGTAAGCAAATTACAGTTATACTCATTCAACTGATAATAATTAATTACTTTTACTCTTGATTTGATGACATATTAATCAACTGTAATTTACAGTTCTAGGTATTTAAAATATTCATAATAATAATAATGAATTTTATTCATAACGCACTTTACATTTGACTTCAAATCTCAAAGTGCTACATTTAAAAAAGGGAAAATTAAAACAAGTTTAAAAGACGATAACATTAAAAACAGAGTAAAAAGACAATCATTAAAATCAATACATTAAAAGGCATACGTAGCCTATCAAAAAATCTAAAATCAACAATATCAATAATCTTCTGGTGAACTCTCACAAAAGTTAATATACCCATAAAATGTTAATCATGTACCATATAGTCTTTTTAATGTAGACTATTGCTTATGTGTTTTAACTTTCCCTTTACTGATTATGATGTGAAGTAATGTATTTGTAGCTTTCAGACTGATCTGTGTCTTGAAATTTAAAAATAAGTATCATCTCTCTTTGCAGAAAAATGTTGGGGTCTGACCTTTTTAATAACTTGTGGTTCATGGGAGAAACACACAGGAAGCCAGGTGAGGCTGGAGAGCCATCTGGAGGAGCCTTTATGAGTTTTATGGTGCAGACATTAGTCTGAAGCTAAGTCTGAGCACAAACATGCTTTAATATGTTTACCAAAGTTACCATATGAGTGAAGTGGAAAAAGAAAAAACATTATATATCAAGACATTTTTAACCATGTATGGCAGCAACTTTGTTTTCAGATATGAGATGTGTGTCGGTTAAACAATGATGGATTACTTAGAGGTTTAGTCACTCAGAAAAGTGATTTTTGCTGCTTCAATAAGCTGTTTCAGCCAGGAATGCTGTCATAAAGCTCACTCTGTATTTGTTTTTTCCCATCATTATTCATTTGTAAGGCTTTCATTATATGAAAAACATTGTGTAATTGACTAATTATTTGAACAGAGAAAAGCTTTTGGTCATCTTGCCCACAAACTACGCAACAGAAGACAAGCAACCACTTAGCGGAAGTAATACACCTAAACTTAGTTTTTTTTAGATTCTTCTCTGTATTGCTTTGTTTATGATATTAGGGGAAAAATGCAATTCTACTAAAAAAGATATTGATTATTTTAGAAATACTCCCTAATTGAGCTTTTTTCTATCTGAAAAACCAACAAACTTTTTCCATGACATTTGTCAATTATTTTAATTCATTTATTATTTGAAATAACCATATAACATGACAAAGAATTTGCAACAAGATTTATTGGAGCTTTTTGTTATTGAAATGCAAGGACCGAAAGCTGGTCAATACCTTTAATTTAAATTTCTTTTTGTTTTTCTTCGTACTATAACCAAGGTTTAAATGCCACATTATTGCAGTAGATTGCAGTTAATCTACAGAGTAATAAACACAGCCCTTATTTAATCTCAATATAGAGATGCTCTAATATTTCAACAAACATGTCCTTACCATACTCTCAGAAAACTGAATTATATCTGTGAAAGTAAGGGTGGATTTTGGAGAAATCGGGAAAGCAGGAGGCAAAGATGATCTAATGGTAAACAGATTCTAAAAAGACAGAATGAAAATTTTAAACCTAAATTTAACATCAATCAAACTAATGGAAGCATGACTTACAGGACAATGAGCTGGTTAATCAACATTAGAAAGATAGCATGCAATATAGACACTAAAGCTAGACATTTTTTACTAAGGCAAAGAAAATGGGATTCAGTTTGGTGCTTTAAACGTGTTTTTCCCTACACTTTTTAAACTGGGTAGCCCCCTGGGCATTTTGTCTTTCCATGAGTACCCCCCTCAATCAAAAGTATTAATGATTGTGCAAACGTGGAACGTACGATAACTGATTATTGTTGGGATCCTCAGGCTTGCCCACCAGAGGGCGCCGAGGATCCTCTTCTGCTCTTTGTATTTTCTCCTTAGGGCTGGAGTTACTGTTGGGATCTGGAGGTTACCCTCTGTCTCCAGCAGAGTGCGCCGTGGGTCTCCTAGGGCTGGAGTCTTCCTGCACACCTGTTGTTAATTGACTCATCAGGAGACCTCCCCTTTATAAGCTCCTGCCAGTCCTTGCTTCCACGCCGCAGTGTTGATCTTAGTTGGTTAGCTTCCTAAGCCTCTGTTACAGATTGAATCTTGGTTGTCTCTAGTGTGAGATCAGATTCTAATCTCTCCTTTGTCTGTGCCTCACAGGAAACCTGTCTCTGGTCTGAAGCTCAGGAAGAGCTGCATCACAGGAAACCTGTCTCTGGTCTGAAGCTCAGGAGGAGCTGCCTCACTGGAACCCAGTCTCAAGCCTGAAG
>NW_015150537.1:72455-93408 GCF_000732505.1 Cyprinodon variegatus | reverse complement strand
GGAAACTCACCCTGAAGAATCCTATGTGGATAATCCATGTTGTTCTCTGCAATGAGCTGGAAACTCACCCTGAAGAATCCTATGTGGATATTCCCTGTTGTTCTCTGCAATGAGCTGGAAGCTCAGCCTGAGCAATCCTATGTGGATTTTCCCTGTTCTCTGCAGTGAGCTGGAAGCTCATATCAAGGTCTGCCATGCTAAGCCTGAAGCTAGACGCTTAGCTTCCCATGAACTCTGCTAACCAACAGTCTCCAGTCCCAGTCAAGACTTTTGTGAACCAGCCCTGAATCAGTTCCAGTGTTTCTTTCCTTGTGCTTGTGCAAATAAACTCTGTTGAACTTTTACCCAGTTTCCGTGTGTGTTCTGTATTTTGGGCTTAATTCAGATACCCATCATGACAATTATAACAAAAACTATTTGACTTAATTTTTTTTTACATTTTATGTTTTCCATTTCAAATAAGAAAACAACATAAATACATAAACAATAAAATGTGTAGAATATTCCCTGTGCTTGTGAGTTATGACTTTTGTGAAAAATGAATGCACACAGCTGATAACTGTTGTATCAGAGCTTATCTAATAAACGATAACAAATAACTTGCTCTGAACTAACAGACTACTTCCTGGACTAGACTGCCCTGTTTTCAACATACTGTAAGGGCAAAATAAAAGACAAAATGTGGTATTGAATTACCTTTCTTGTCTAGCTTAAAGCCTGTAATCTCCATGTCGGTTTTAAAACTCTGCCCCTTCAGAAAATGTCTCCACCTGGAAAAAAATGCGGCAGTGTAAACTTGTCTGTAGATAATGTGTTGATGATGATGAACCCGTGTGTGTATCAGTATGCATAACGTGCATTATAAGCATCCATTTTTACAACAATCTTCTCTTCGTTCTCATAGCTTGCACCCATACTTGACAAGGTTTATTTTTGTTACCTTTTTCCCCTGATCAGAAGTCGCCTTTAGAGTGAGTTGAGGTCGATGTTGGTTGTTTCCAAGTATAAACAAAACCCATCTTGAATATAACGCTTTGATTTTTTGGTAGGACAGGCCCATTCAACATGGATGTGCTTGACCACACATCCACCAAATAGTGGGGTAACTTCCAATCCAAGGTACTCACTTGCAATTGGACCCGGGTAGACAGTCCCGTTGAGCTGTCCCACTGCTCCAGGGTTTAAACTGGTTTTTCGACCAGTGGCAAAGGGGTATCAGTGAAATTGAACATCACAGAATATTTCCACGTGTGCTTTTGACAATACCTTAAAATAACCTTGCAGAATTTTTAAAGGGTGTTTCTCAGTTTCAGGTTAGAAAGAGGCACTTTTGAGTATGATGCTTACTGTAAGTAAACAATTTGCCTGATGGTTTTTAATTCATTCCAAAATTTCACTTACGATTAAGTTTTATAGAAAACGCATGCTTGTTTTGTGTAAACACTGATCCCAATCAGAAATACAGACATTTCCAAACAGTATCATTCCTCTAGTGCTGTCGACTATGCCGACATGATTCTCAAGGTTTTTCTTTTGTGTGAATGTGCTGCCAGGCAGTAAAAGAGAGCTTCTTTGCACCCAGTCTTGTTGGCGTCATTGGAGATCAGATGCAAAGAGCTAACTGGCAATGAGAGCTGAAGGGATGATTCTCTGTGAAGGTCACTCACTCATGCCTCTACTCTTACTGCTCTTGAGAGAAAACAGCAAAATGAAGCGTCTGTTTCCTTTGTGTGTTGTTGTTCACAGAGATCCTTTTTAACATTGGCCCTGGGTGCTTTTTTCTTTTCAGCCAGAGGAAAACGATAGGAGGGTCCAAAAAGCTTTAAAATCATAACTTCAGTCTTTTTACAAAGAAGTACAACTAAAGATTTGGCATGACTGGACACTGCAGAGCAGACAAGCTCTTCCATTCAGCTATTAAAGCCCTAACTAAAGAATGGCCTTTTCTATTATTCTCTCCAGCTGTGGAGACAAACATTGTTTCCCTCCCTGAGAATCACTGAGGTTTTTTTTTTTTTTAAAGGAGGAACACGATTCTCCCAGAAAGATTTATTTTCTTTCCTTGCCTGTCCTTCTTTGTTTAAAGACAATATTTTATTTGGAAGTCCTATAATTTTCACTGAAATAACATTGCATTAAAAGACTTGTGCAATTAAGCAATAAAAAGTAAAAAAGAAAACACAGTAATGACACATTTAATTTAAATCTTGCAACACTGCAACTCAAATGCAATCTGAACTTTGCTCACGGAATGTCTCAAAAATCTGCATTGGGCTTTTACTAACAGATGTCCTCAACCTGTGTTGTCATGATCTTGGTGCTAATGACTGTATTACTAATTTCAAATAACATGCCTAGTTTTTAATTACTGTTCATCTGATCCAACTGCTCCAGCTTCTATTTAACCAGCCCTCTTAACAGTCATCAGGGCCAGATTATTCTTGTGCCAGTGGTTTCTCTACCGTTACCTTAGTGTTTCTGATTCCCTGATCCTGACCTGTTCTGCCTCTCAGCCATTGAGCCTGCCTGTTCCTGTCTGATCCATTTCCTAACCTGTCTTTGGACTCCTGCTAGATTCTGCCCGTTTATTGAACATGGAACTGCTTCCTGTCACCGACATAGATTTCCTTTCATGATCTCTTCTGGCATCTGATCTCCTTGTTCTGAATCCTGAGCACGTTCTCAACACTGGCCACCGGCTTTGGCTACGCCCTCTGGATTATCCTGAGTACCTTCGTTGGCTCGGATTTGAACTTCTGCTTGTTTTCGGTCCTCTGGGAATGCAGTGTCTGGGACTCCTTGGGCGGCACTTTCCATTTCTTTTTTCGCAGCCGACTGGCTTTAATCAACTTCGTTCTCTGGGCACGGACTACAGTATAAAACAGGTTAGGACTCACACCTTTATAATCACCCTCTGTCAGATTAACGTGGTGACTAACCTTTGTTTTTCTCTTGCAGAGGTACCTGCCTTAGACATCCTTGCTATTACAGAAGATCTGTTGTTATTAAATAAATGCTTTTGAGATATCAGAGTGTCTGGCTGATTTGAATACTGGGTCCCCTGTTCTTAGTCTTGACATTGCTGCACTCGCTGTCACTCCTACTCTCATCCTGCAACCCTGCAATTCTTTGATAAGCTTTTTCGCTTTTCGCATTTTTCCTGTCTTTTGGGTGCACAATTTTCAGACATTGCACTCTGCAACTCTGTAATTCCTGACAGTTGCATGATGCCTCAACTGTGTTGAGCAACATTATCTTAAAATTGGCGGCATAACTCTGCCTTAAATGTCTGCAAACTGGTCTTACTTTTGATCCACTCCATTCTGGGCAGTGACTCTCCATTTGTAGCATCCTTGCCACTTCTTTCTTTTGTGATAGAAAGATGACCCCAGCCACAGTGAGGTCCCTGGCTTTACAAAATATTCTGCTGTTGAGTTCATATAGCTACCCCAGAAAACTATCAACCTGTATAATTAGCCTGTATGAAGCCCAATAATGAGAAGACCCCTCATTTTCAAATTGTTTTCAATGAAAAAAAACTATGACTTATATTCGGGCAAATACAGTATATCATAGTTTTTGTATTATCCAGCTAATTGGAATCCTGACTAATTTGTTACGTTCCTTTTCCATTAATCTGGAAGGTCGTGGAAAATCACGCAAAGAAACATAGTGATGTTGTTTCCAAAAAACATACATAACACCACGGGTACGCACTCACTGTTTTGGTACGAACTTTCCCTCCTCCTGCTACATGATATAATGAAAACGTAAGAACAGGCCACTTATTACAGTCCATGTTCAAGAGTTCTTCTTGGCTAACGAGTCTTTGTCTCTTCTTGGTCCTGTGTTCTGATCCGCTGAGATCCACTTGTTGTGATCCTTCAGCCTCTTGTAGCCATGTTTAATTTTCTTGAGTGTGTCCCGCACCTGCTTTGTAGTGTGCAGAATGTTTATTTTGGCCAGTCTGGCCAAAATAAAGGCCAAAGTGGGGCAAAAACTGCAAAAACTGCGTGTTGGCTGTAACAAAACAAAACACCGGTTTCAAGATGGTTGGATGGATAGACTTAACAAAAAGGAAGCCAGACAGTCCACCAATCATTGCTCCTTGCAACCCTGCACCCTCCAAAAGCCTGATTAAGCATGGCAAAGTGGAAGCCTCAGGCTTTTGAGAAGCCTGAGGCTTCCACTAATTTTTAGCGGCAGTGGAAATGGGCCAATGTGAACTCTTTTGTGCTGATTAAAATTCTTCTGTATATAATGAAAGGAATAAACATAAAGCCATCACAAACCATTGGAAAACTGATTTTTGCAAATGGATTTACATCTGGTAAAGTTCTCAATTATTCATTTTTAAATGCTCAGAAATCAAAACAAGTGATAACAGTTGATAGAAATGTATTTCTTTTTTTCCACCTCTAAAAAAATAAAACATTGGTGTTTAAAGAATACAGATTCTGTTAAAAGTGTCCCTGATGTGTTTTAAAATCTGCTGGGTATATTTAACTCTTTGAATTTTTGAGAGCAAAGTTTAAAGTAACAAAAAGCATTAATTCATATTTCTCTGCTATTCAAAACAATGAAAAAGGTGTTATAGGGACTTTTAAATCAATGGCAGAGGCGTATCATCGATAACAGGTCCCCACAGAGACAGAAATATATGTATGGACATGCACGACAACTCAGCAGTTGCCGAGCTCTTCACTTTAGGGCAAATATCTTTTCTACTCTAAATGTTCCGCAGTTCACCTCCTGCATTCACTTTCAATTACTGTACTGTTTAATGACCCTAGGGAAACCTGTGCTCAGTTCAAGTTTTTTTCTGTACAAAGCAGCACAGTTAAGTTTAAATTTCTGTGAAAAGAGGGCATCATTCATGAATGTGTTTATGTAACATACTGGAAGTGTAACTCCATTAGGGTGATATGAAATGCAGTAGCTGGAAAATTAGATCCGGTTCTAATTCAGCTTGTTAATGATGTTCAGTCTATCAATTGGCACCAAATTATGTAGAATAAAAACAAAAATTTAGAAATTCTTTACTTTGGCTTTACAATAATATGACTAGTTTTTGTTTTATTCTTAAGCTTATGTAACCAGGATAATTTTTTTCAGTTTATTTATTTTATTTTCCATTTTGTTAAATGTAGTTTTATTTATTTTATTTAAAGATTTATTAAAAAATCCTCCTTTCCTTAATTTATTCAATACAAACCAAGTGAGAACAACATTATTCTCATGTGGTTTTAAAGTCATGTGACCACTGCACGTCAGCGTCCTAAATTAACAGTTACTGCTTATATGGCTGCTAATCGGCACCCTAGGTAGGAGACGCAGTCGGACTCTGGTATGCAGGTAGGCTTCTGGTCTGTTTCCAAAGCAGTCATCAAATGTCTATTGTGCATCCTTCAATCGTGTGCCTTTGTTAACTTGCAGACGTGTGAGCTTTTGACCAAACGTCGTAGCGATCACGGTTTGTTAAGAGGGAACTGGTGAGTGTTGTGTTTGGGAGCTAGCATGCTAGTGCTAGCCTTTCCAGCTCGTTGAGTTGGTTATACACCGATCTAAATATAGCACATTCAAACTGAAATGTTTACTTGTATAAAACACTACTGATGTGTAGAAAAGAATTGAATTAGCATAAGTTGCATAATTATTATGTAATTATAAGAACATACATGTACATGTGAACTGATTATTTAGGCCTGTTTACACAGTCCAGGTGTGTTACAGATTCCCATTCAAAGGAATTTGCTGCAGGGATAAATCATGGATTGTCTGGTATCATGCTGACCAGACTGGCGAGCTAACCAATTAGCAGATCCGGAAATACTACAACACCTTCTATCAAAGAAAACTCTTCCGAATTGGCTGGATACATCCAGCCATAAAATCTTCACTCTGAGCTGACCTGCTCCAGAAAGAATTGGATTATTATTTTATTTGTTGTTCCTTTCATCACCAGCAAGAACTGTTGAGTTCCTTGGATTAAGGAACCATTCTGGACTTCATTAACTGTTGATAACCTGTATATATATTGTAAATATTAATACAATTCACCAATTTTGCACCATCTGGTTGTCTCTGTGTTTTACAATTTGCCGCTTCCTCTAGCAGACATACCTAGTTTAAGAATACTTTGGATTAACTATAACTTGTATTATTTCTTTAATGATCCTAATATTCCTAAAATGTACTATAGGTTACATTCTTTTGCGAACTAGCCAGGAGGTTGTTGGCATTTTGCTAAACACAAATTTATTTATTTTTCCTTTTCGTCATCATCAATATGGATGAATTTCAAAAACATGCCATAAAAATTCCCAATTCTGTTTTGGTTGAAGGCATTTCAGATGAAGATGGTAAAAAGGAAGTATTTTACTATTTGAAACAATATGGTAAGATAACAAAGGCTGAAATCATTTCTGAGGCTGATCCTGAGTTTGAGGGCCAGCTTGTGGTTTAATTTAGTAGCGGTACAGCAGTAGCTGATTTGCGTTCTATTCTACCATATTCATTCAAATCATCTGAAAAGACACATTTTTCATCTCTGAATTAGCTGTTGTATATGCAGAACCTGTTGCAAAGAGTAAAACTCATTCTTATTTATTTGAGTTACAGAAACCTGCAAAGCTTTCTGGCATGGAGTTTGCAGAGGTGTTAAAATCAATGGTTACCTGAAGTTGATTATTAAAGCAGTATTTTTCTCTTTTCACAAAAGGAACTGGTGCTAAGACAGCACTAAAAGGTTATATTATTTTCCTTTCAAGTGGGTAAAACTGGTGTTGTGCAGCATCATATGTGTTTTCATGGAGATCTTGGATCAGGTACCACTAAGTATTTCTAAAGGACATCAAATAAAACTGATTTGAAGTTTTACCTGGAGAACCGAGTCCATAGGGGCAGAGGTGTCAAGTAACGAAGTACAAACACTTTGTTACTGTACTTAAGTACACCTTTTAGGAATCTGTACTTTACTCCATTACTTATTTTTCTTCCTACTTCTAACTTCTACTCATTACATTTTCACACAAGTATGTGTATTTTCTATTCCTTACATTTCTAAAAGAAACGTTACTCGTTACCCTTGGCTTCGGAATAAAACCTGAACATCCCCACATAAAGAGCCATAAACCCTGAGGACTCAGCAGGGGAGAAACAGTGGACGAGCAGGAGATTAGACAGACACAAAACCCTCTTTCCACTGGCCGACAGGATCCAGAACATGAACTTTAGAATAAACAGAACTGTACAGACTGAACAGAAAACAACATCTAATGATATGGGCATGATAGCTGGAACTGAGCCCAATATAAGGGCAACTGGCAGGTGGATGAGATGAGTGATAATTAGGAGCTGGAAAGAGTAAAGCAGGTGAAAGGCATGAGTAATTAGGGCCAGCTATCACAGCAGATCATGACAATAATAGGTTCTAACCCTTTAAAGTCAAGTGTATCATATCTCATACATAAACTGTTGAGACCTCAGCATCATGAGTTCAATGTTGTCATTCTTGAAAACCCTGATTCACTAAATCATGCATGCCAAGTAAACAAAACAACACATTAAATGTTATACAGATATGCCCAATCTTTCAAAATTGATGCAAATAAATGATCTAATTTAACCCTCATTTGTCAGGAGGTTAAATGACAACTCTGAAACAGTAAAGACATTTCCTTTCAAATACTTAATGGTCTAGGCTTTAAAGGGATTGAAAACTCACTTGACAGTGTTGTCGGAAAATTTAGATTTCTCGTATTTCATATATTAATTTATCCTATTTACTGATTATAAAAGTTTTCACTCAATCTGTTTCAACTGCAAGACCACACAATTCTCTGCGTGAGGATGTTTGTAGACCAGACATAGCTTCTTCCCATAACAAACAAGATTCTGTCTCAAGGTTTATTCATAACATGCTACTGTTAACCAAAGCGTCTGTAATTTGTTTAGACTCTGACTACTTTTCCATTATTGTAAGTAAGGGGGAACACACTCTGCTTAGGCAGAACAGGGCTGAATGCTGTGCTATAAGACCTGTATGATGAACTGTTCTCTCTTTGCAAAGATATGAATAAAGTGCAGACTAAGTGAAATCCATCCATCTCAGTTTATTTAACTATGGTGAATAGTTTATTACTATTTTCTCACTACAACAGTATTTTGAAAGTTTGTGAATAAAATCATCAGATTTTTTCAGTTTGTAGGAATTTTAAATGTATGGTGTACAGTGGTTAGTGTACTACCTCTGCAGTATATCTTTTTATATTTCCTCTCTTTACATCAGGGGGAAAATCCACAGAGAGTACAGTCAGGCAGTTTAATTTAACAATGAAGGGAGAAAATACTCTTTAGCTGAGAAGAGCAGATTGGCACGCTACAAAACAGCAGAACCATTATGGATGTGGAGGAGGCCAAATGTGCTTGTGGTTGTGGATCCATGCAAATGACTGTACTGGGGGGACAAGGACGCCTCTCTGCAGGAGCTTCAGCTATAGGATCATTAGTGTGTTAGGTTTGATTGATATGGCACATTTCCGATGGCAGGTGGATGTCTCATCCTAGCATAGCAATCCCCGGAGATTAATCTAATTTTAAGATGGATCTGAAGGAATGGTCTTCTACTAGGTGGAAAGGAGTAAATTGAAGTGCACAATAATGCAGCATAGCTTGATCTGCTTAAGTTGAACTGAACTGCAGTATCAGTTTTATGTCATTTAAACCAAGTAGTGGGGCAGATTGTTTGCCCTGCTGAATCATAACAAGTGGCATAAAATAAGAAATGGATTAATAATTCAGGCCACTGTTGTGCTACAGACATGTGCACACTGTAGACACAGAGGGATAAACAGCCCTGGGAATCATTAATCACAGTCTTCTTACTCAGGGCTAGCTGTTGTAATCCTGCCAACACTTGCAGCCCATTGATTAAAGCCCTCGATCAACCATTTTGAAAGCAGACCTCCAGAAGCTTCTGGCGTTTAAGGGGAAACACATATGTGCACATTTGGTTGCTCATTGTGTCTTTACTCTGTGGAAGTGTGGTGGAACAGAGATACTTTGGTCAGCAAAATAACTAGCCTTGATAAAGTCAGAAACATAACTTGCAAATTTGGTGCCCATGATTGTTGGTTCCACAGAAACAAGAGCATCCTATGCAGTTACACCTGGCTGTCATTTTTATACATTAATTATTGATTATTTCATTGAGTAAATACCTTTTTCTTGAAAGTGAAACCCAGCCGGAGAAGTCACTGTATTCTGCAGATATTTCATTTAAACAGCACAGAGTTTTTGTATTTTGCTTTCTCATTTTTCTAAACCTACAGAAAAAAAACAAATCTTCACAAAGATTAAATGCGAAATGTCCTTGTTTTAAACAATTGTAGCTGCTTGCTGTTAGAAGGATAAAATACAATCACTATCCTAAGAATGCATCCCAAACTTCTTCCAAGTAGACTCTTGGAAACACATGCATATTGTTTTGCATGTAATCTTTCTTTTTGTGATACACCCACACAAAACCATACTTTGTTGTTAGGCATAAAGAAAAACTATACCCAGTTTTTTATTTTTCAGTGATTAAAAAATCTGGAAGGGGGTTGGTATTACTTAGAATTACTAAAGTGAAAAGGGCCATACTATATATATATGATGCTTTTCAGATATTTCTTTGCTTTCATATAACAAAATGTACTGCTTTGTCATTGTCTCTTTTTAAAATCCCAAACTGTCTTCTATAAAAACTGTAGGTTTAGCTGCTGTTCATGGGATGGTTTTCCTATAAGCATACAACTCTGTGTGTTCTGAAAGCAGAGATACATATATATATATATATATACATCTACTACACTATGTTATAATGGATGTTTGATCATTCTGTTTCATATCTCAGTGCTGCAATACTTAAGAAGCAGCCATGTTAAATCTTTATAGTTGTGGAACAATTGTGCAGTATCTGAAGTAGATGTACCGTAGATCTCTCATGATGTTGATTTCTTTGTCATGTCCAAATAAATCCATGGAAATCATATATAGAGATCAAATTGTAAATGTAAAATCAGCAATTGCACATTGTTATGCTATTATAATATTATTGTCCTATGGTTATTATGCCTTTTCATTTCAATGGATAAAACAGGGATATTTCAAAGTTTGTATTTAATCATGCAGTATAAAGATGCATAACTCACTGTGACATTAATGGTGCCTGTTACCTGAATGTGAAGCTGACCACTTAGCCCTTTATTTTGCACTAAGTGAAATACTTTGGAAGTCTAAATTTCAAGCCAAGAGTGTTATTGGAGGACAGGATAAGACTTTAGTACTTTTGTAACATTAAAAGAATATATATATTTTGATGGCAAAACTTAAAGTCAATGTAATAACAAGAAACCCCAACTTCCCCTAATATATTAAGAAAAAAAAATAGCATAACCTCGAGGTTTAATGTCCATACAGGCACATTTTTTTTACTTTTTTTAAGTTTATCCATTTAGCTTTTCACCTTTTCATTTTTTTAACTTGTTATCTTTTAAAATTATTTTTACAATAATTTACAGTAGGTAATAAGTAGTAGGTCAAATGCCAAAATAAAAGCGAAAATACAGCGACATATCAGTATTTTAGCTAAATGGCAGGATATAAATCTTATGCTTCTAGACCTCATTTAGGGATGGGCGGGGAGGGGGGGTTCTCAGTTTGTAAGGGGCAAGCGGTAACTTGCTCTTTAAAGGGTTAACCTGCTTACTGATTAGTTTAGCTAATATGTATCTGGTCATTTAGAGAAATTCATGAATTATTTATAATTTAACCAGAATGATTTGAAAAAAATATATAAAAATATTGGAACAAAACCATGACACCACAGCAGAATTACCTTATCCAATAATTATGCTGCAAAACATTAAATTCCACACCTTCTGTTACAATAGATCCATGTTGTTCAGAAATAAAATGTATCAAAACCTACAAACATTAGCCATGTTAGGAGTTGGTGTTCTAAAAAAGGTATTAATTGTCTACCAATGTAAATTACATACTAATGATCTTTAAATATTCAAGCATATATTGGGATATATAAAACAGTGAGAGAACATTTTTTTTTTGTTATTAAAGCTGAAAACTCTGCACCTGTTCAAATAGTTTGAAAAACATAACACAATTCTGAAAGCAAGGTTGACAGAGCTGCCTTTATCCACTAATATATATTTTCTTGTAGTTGTACTGTATATTTTCTTTACTGTACAGAGACAGCAGATGGGTACTTTCTTTGTTTCTTTCTTTGTTTCTTTGTTTCTTTGTTTCTTTCTTTCTTTCTTTCTTTCTTTCTTTCTTTCTTTCTTTCTTTCTTTCTTTCTTTTGTCTTTTAACTTTGTCCTTTCATGGTAGCCTGAGCTTTTTAGGCATTGTCAGGCATGTCTAAATTCTTAACCAGAGGGAAAAATCTGAGTTGAAACGATAGTCCCGTATGTGAAACCAAAGATATATTTCCCATTAAATGTTGTGCACTGACATGGAATGGTTGATGCCTTTTGTGTATGACTGGCCCCTAATCAATATATGGTTGGGAGTATTCAGGGTTTTGCTTACAGTGTATGGGTTGACTTCCCAAGAAAAGCAGTACCCAGGTGGTTAGGACTCAGCGTGGTTATCTAAACATCCAGTCATAGCTTTCTAACAACAGACCTTATGCAGGTTGATTTTTAAAAGTTACATTGTATAAGCTCTTGGATGATGATGAATTAACTGAATCTTTGACTATTTTCTCCGTTGTATCAGACAGATTCTTCACTTTATTGAGATATAACTTTTAAAATCACAGCAGAAAATGTTGATAACGAACAGTGGAGCAGGTACAGTATCATGCATGCTTTCTCTTTTTCACCAAGAACAACATATTTATTGACCTGTGAAAAGTCGATGACTACAGTCAAAGAGTAAAATAAAATAAAACTGAGCTTTACCAATAAGAGTCTAGACCAAAGAATGGGCTTAGTCAGTTACTAAGTGAATCATTTTAAAGTATTTTGTAATTGTTGTTTTGGGTTGCCAAATATTTTTCAGTAAATGCTGAGCACTTATTGTATACTATTTGCCAGTCTCTAAGTAAAACCAATCTAGTTCAGTCTAATATAGAGCGACATCAAAGGGCAGCAATCGAACAACAGACAGACCACCTTATACAGTGTCTTCAATTGCAAATTGGCAATATGGTTGCAAAAATTTATTTGGACATGTAGAAAACAAAATTATGTCTTGTTCAGATTTTAACTCATCATACAACACAGCCAATCAAATTGGCCCTTCCGAGTCAAACATCAGCTGAATGGCAACCCACTTCCCTACAACTCCCAACAGAATCCCCTCCAAATTTCAGCCACTGGAGTGACCCCCTCCTTAGCATATTTTTTTTACCCTGACTCCACCCTTTCACTGAATTACAGGGTCTGACCAGGACATGGTGCTTCTCTTTAAATCTTAATTGCCACAAATCATGACAGAAAGAATATTTTAGTACAAAGATTGATGTTTAAAAAGGAATTTTAGAGGACCAGTCAAGGGCCCATCAAGGAAAGTGGGAACATTTTGAATGGCTACTACTGTAGGAATTGGAAAAAGGTTACTTAAAATGAGAAATGATGGTTGGTCTTAATATCACAACTATTTCCCAGATTTACTAAAAAAAGTCTGAAAAAGAGAATGTATTCAGGGAAAGATTGTAGAACTGGTTTAAAATGAGAGAAAGGTAACAATCTCCTCAGAAAGGTCAGTTATTTCTAGGTTAGCAAGGAGTGTGGAGTTTGGAAGAAAGGATGTTTTTCAGTTACCAACTCCACTTACCTTCTTCAAAGGTTGGCTGAGAGTGGCAAAAGTGTCCAGAGCATTTTTTAAATAAAATAAAAAAAAATGTTTTGGTGTCATCCAGGCTGGGCTCTGCTGGGCCCACGATGGCTGTATCCTACTGTCAGGTTTGGAGGAAGTTAATTAAGGACCCAAATGCAGAGCTGAAGAAGCAGGGATGAGTTTTCTTACAGATTTAATGAGTGGTGGCAACAGAAGCATAAATCCAGAAATAACCAATCAAGAAAAAATAGAAACCAGAACAAAGGGGAACACATAGGTTAGGGAAGGAATGAAGAGGATCCAGCAATGAGAAATTGCAGAGGAGGTTTATATATGGGGGACAGAACAAATAATGGGCTAATCAGCTGATATGGAGCAGGGGTTAGGGCATCACGCTTGGAATCCAGAGGTTCTGAGTTCAAGTCCCACTCCCATGGATTGACACTCTGGGTCTCTGAGCAAGACCCTTAACCCCACACTGCTCCCCAGGCACCACACAATGGCAGCCCACTGTTCCCCAAGGGGATGGGTTAAATACAAAGAGTTAATTTTGTTGCTCTGTACCAGACATGGGCAATGTGGAGTCAACAAGTCATCTCCATGTCATGTATTTAATCTACCCAGCCAATTAACCAGGTGAGTCCAATCTGTACAGGTTGATTCACGGTGAATATTAGACTCACCTGCTTCAGTGGCTGGGTAGAACCAATAAATGACATGGAGATGACTTGTTGAATCCACTTTGCCCATGTCTGCTCTGTACTTGTGACAGTGTAATGACAATAAAAAAAGCTGAAAGGTGTGGATAGAAGTAACTTGAAGGGAGCAAAGAGAAAGGAGACTAGCACAAAGGGGCAACAGAGAGTAACTAAAAAAATGCAACACTTCTTAAACATAACACAACATGGAAGAGAAACCAATGACCACAAAACAGCATGACATAAATAACTGAAAACTCAAAATGAAACTAAAAGATAAGTCCACAAAGGGCAAATGATTGTCATAGAGCTTCTCTCTCTATTCTGCCATTAGATGCACACTGTATTTTGCAGCCTGCTCTCTTACTGTAAAGAGTCAATAGTTAAGCTAGTTTCCTATGCAACAGAGGAGTTAGCTGTCATTGGCTTTGTACCAACATCAGTTGCTTCACATATGTAAAGTGGTAAAGTCCCTGCTTCCTTCTACACAATCAGAGCTTGTTCTAGGCATGGACCTCATTAAAAACCCGAATGTCAGCATTATTGCAGGCAAAGTTGACTTCATCAAAGATGAGACCAATTTATCAAATGAACCAATTTATGTTACTCAAAAATCCAGTGTACAATGTTAATCCTGCTTCAGATGCGCAACTTGGATGTGTAAATGGGTTCATCCACAGAGCACAGGTAAACACTTCAGTGCAACCTGTACATAGAAAGCTGAGATGCTTACCCCTAAGTGTACCTGGGAGGTGTCAGCAGAACTCAAACACTGAGTCAGTTTTGGGGTGTATAATTTCTTCTGTTGCAATTTTTGTGGTGGAGAAGAAGATGGTTGTCTTCCAACTTTTGGTGCTGGCTTGTTGACCTGCATCATACTGTGAGCAACTGCCAGAAGAAACATTTTGACACAGAGTGGTTTCTCATTCAGTAGGGCACACTCCCTTTTATGAATGAGCCAGGCATTTGAGATGCACAAGTCAAGAATATAGCCAAAGAGTGAAAAATACCATTGCCTGATTTTTCTGGGGTCTTGTACATGTGTACCAGCATATCTGAGAGATCGATGACTCCCATATGTTGATTGTAGGCGTGAATGATTAATGGGCATGGAACCTCAATCTTTGTGCTGGTGTCTTTACTCTAACGCTCAACACTTCCAAAAGGCATGATCCCGCATGCATTGCTTAGAATGTTGACACATTTGTTGTCAATCCATCTCACAGTAAGCACTCCTTCAGAAGACCTGAAATCACAGGCCCTACAACTGTTTTTCATCAGTTCTTTGTCTGACATCAGTGAAGCTTTGCCCATTCATTTCGATCTGACTGTACCAATGCATTTGACCCCCAGATTTGCATGGAGGTTTTGCATCAAGTCAAAGCTTGTGAAGTAGTTGTTACAAAATACAATTGATAGTAGGGGCTCTGTTATGGTCTTGGACAATGTCATTACCACTTTGGATCCAGGAGGTAGCTTTTGTTCCTACTCACCAAGGTGAACATTGAAGAATGTTGATGCACCTTGGTAAAGCAATACCTCATGAATTTATGCCAGAGGAACTTGCATGGCAGAGCAGTTTAAAGCCCTACTTGTTTGGTTTGTTGGCAGTATATTGGCTGAGTGTGCCGGCTCTCGTGCCTTTATATGCCACCATAACCTCATCCACACTATGTGTGTGAGAAGATGGAATCGAAAGACATTGCTTGTGAAGCGTTTTAAAAAAGAGGGCATATTTTGTATGAGCAGTCTGGGCTGTTGTTGAACTGGTGAATGTCATTGAAATTAATGAAGTGGTATAGTACCTTGAATCTTTTCCTTGGCATAATGTCTGGTATCAGGTTGTAATGGGAATCATGATGCCAATAATCCTCCATGGTAGAAAAACACCAATGAAGAGTAGCATTGCAAGGGGCATTTCTATCTCCTTAGGGCTACAGTTGATTGGATACCCCAATTCTTGGGCAGAGTAAAGGTTGGTGGTGAGAAATATGTTGAGTCATCACATCTGCAAAAAGTGATTTGAAATACTGCAAGGGTGTCTTCACGTCATCAAGTTTCAAGTTTCAAAAATTTACAATTCCATTATAATATTACTTAAGAATGTTTAGTAAAGCCTCTGACATTCTTTCATGCTGAAAAAGTATGCTCACCTTATAATTATTTAAGGTTATTTTTATATTTAAGGTTATTTTAAATATTTGAAAAAGAGCTGTCTTATTTCATCCCACCACTAGTTTCCTGTGTGGACGGTACTTCAAATGGTCAAAATTTGAAAGACAAAGTGCTCTCTAATAAAGTTTTTGAGTATCACAAGTCTCAACCGATGGCCTAGTTAGCACTGTTGGGGTTATACTCCGGAAGTGGAAAGTACTTCATTCATAATAAACTAACCACGACCCGGTGCTCCTCGCCAGATTTCTGCTGGAGAAATGAAAAGGCTTTCCAAAAGCCAAAGACTACTTGTGCAGAGCTTCAGAAAGACCTGGAATTAGCAGAAAACAATAAGTAATGCATTCATCTGCCATGGCCTGTATACAGGCTCACCATGCAACCCTCCATTGCTGAAGAAAAAGCATGTTAAAGCTCATTTAAAGTTTGCGGCACAACATTTAGACAAGCCTGTGAAATACTGGGAGAATATAGTCTTGTCAGATGAAACCAAAATCTAACTCTTTGTATGCCATATTACAGATCATGTTTGGAGGTCAAGTGGCACTGCACATCACCCCAAAAGCACCATACCAACAGGGAAGTTTGCACGAACATCAGGGCTTTTTTTTTTCAGCATATGGTACTAGCAAACTTCAAATAATTGAAGAAAGGATGAATAGAAAAATGTACAGAGACATTCTTGGCAAAAATCTGCTGCCATCTACCAGGATAATGAAGATGAAACGCGTATGGACTTTTCAGCAAGACAATGACCCCAAACACACAGCCAAGACAACTCTCAATTAGTTTCAGAAAAAAAAAGACAGCCTTCCCCTGCAGCGCTCTCTGGACTGTTTGTTTGTTTTACCCAGCAGCATAACAGATCCATGCATTGAATGGGCAGACTATTACCCCATTTACACTACCCTTGAAAAACTGAGACCAGTCCGAGCTCAGTAACTGTGTAAATGGAAAGCAAACTGAACTAAACCGAGCTAGACACAACCGAACCGAGCTAACTGCAGACCAGTTCCAGAGGTGGGCTCGGCTAGGTTTTTCCTTGGCTCGGTTCATCTCTGTCTGGCTGCACATCCCGATTCACACTCTATTCCAGTAGTTGGCGGTAATGCCACTCTGGAAGTTGCTTGTCAACCAGCACAAAACAGAAGAACAACCCAAAAGCCGACTTTCTGAAGTAAATCCATGAAAGGTTGCCGTCTTCGCCTGACCCTCCGCAAACACCGAAGTACAGCAATAATAATCAAGCATAACTTTCTGAATGTGACGGGCGCCGCCATTTTGATTTGCTTGATTCCCTCCTTCTTCGTCTTCTTCTTCTTGTTTTTTATGGCGGTTGGCAAACAACTTTTGGTGCATTACCGCCACCAACTGCTTGATTTCCTCCTTCAATACTGGCAGTAATACCGCAGATTATCATTAGGAGGCGAGAAGTCGAGGAACCGAGATAGCGTGATGTGTAAATGTTCGTCATAAACCGAGCTCGGCCTGGTTAACTGATCCGAGGTCGGACCGGTCTCGGCATGGATCAGTTTTTCAATGGTAATGTAAATGGGGTAAAGGTAAATGACAAGTTTCTTGAGTGTTTGAATTTACTATAGTTGTGAAATGAGTTACCACAGTAGTACATAAAGTCTGAAATACCACTTGTTAGCCAAACACAACACAGAGATTGTGAGCCAACAAGTAACTTGTCAAAGACAGACCTTACCACTTTTTGTCAATTTCATTTGATGTATTTATTATTTTGTGAGAAATTTAATATTATTTGAGTTGAGTCAGTATTTCATAATGCAATGTGAAATTTATTTTATGTTAACAGTATATCTTAATTTTTTTCATATGTTTGGTAAATAAGTTTACAGAGTACTTTGAAGTACTGTTTACTTTTCTGTTGTTTTGAACTGCTAAGCAACAGTTTTGATGGAAGCATAATGCTTAATTTTTTACCATTTATCCATTTTCCCTCACACTTCAACCACCAGCTATTCCAGCTAGGGTTGCGAAGGATGCTGTCCATGGGCGAGAGATGGGGTACACCCTGGACAGGTCACCTGTCTATTGCAGGGCAACACAAAGAAAAACAGGATATACAACCATTCACCCACACACTCACACATAATGAGAATTTAGAGAAGCCAATTAACCTAACAGTATGTTTTGAGATTATCGGAGGAAGCCGGAGTACCAAGAGAAAACCCATGCATGCACAGGGAAACCATGCAAACTGTGCAACCCTTAATTTTTACCATGTTTGAATAATTATTGGCCAGAATTTACAATGTTATGGCACCAGGATGTTTTTATTAGTTTCTTTAAATTGCTTGAAAAATAATAAAAAAAAATTAGTGCTGCGTTAACGTCCTGCGTGAGTCTGCTACTGTAAAGTAGTATTAGTTGTATTATCCGTTGTCCTAATTTAATAAAATCTTTGAATTGTTATTAAGCACATGTGTTGTGTGTTTGGTTATTAGACTTGCAGCCAGGGTATCTGAAAAAAGAACGAGCGACATAGAAGACTTCTTTAAAAGTCAAAGTGTGAGTTAAATTGAAAGAACTGTGTAACACCCCTCCTAACACACCTTCACTGGCTCCATAAAGCAGGATATGCACTTCAAGATCCTCCACCGCATTTTAAAGCTTGCATTGACATTGTAAAATATATTCATTTTATTAAAAGGGCTGATAAATCAAATGTATTATTGTTATATATAATTATTATATAAGTTCTCTTTCTGACTATTTGAGCTGATGTAACAACTAAATTCCTGCACTGTGAGATCAATAAAGTCAATCAATCAATCAATAATATAATGAAAAAAGATCAAATACAGTCTAAAACATTTATTTTATATATCCAAGCTCATAATAAATGTAAAACTATGTGTTTTTAATCTACATGGATTGTTGCACCCCAAATTGTCCAATTGTTCATGTCATGAATCCATATATTTTTTCAGGAGAGGGATTTGTCAGCAGAGATGCAAGAGAAAGGGGAGAAAACAAGGACAGAAGAACTACTAAAAATCATGCTGAACTTATATATAATAGTTAAATTAAAAGAATACTTGGGTCACCCCATTTCTGAGATCAACATTTCGTCCATGCTCAGGGTGAAAAGGCTCCTACGATCTCAAAAGACAGTTGGAGCTTAACAATTCTTTTCTTTTCAATTTGTTTTGAAATATTTTCAAAAGAGTGTTTGGTTTATATTTCCGTTTTAGAATAGGCATATGTTTCTCATTTTCTTGTCATGCAAAAATCAAAAAAAAAAAAATCTATTTCAGAAGGTGAATGAAACATTTACTCTGCCCATCAGCACAGAGTACCTGCTGAGTATTCATTTCTTTGTTTTCCCTCCGCATGTTTACTAGTTTTCTATAATCATAGCAGAATTACTGTTTTGGGGCAAACATAAATTACATAAACTGCATGTTGGAAATGTATTAACTAAACTTAGCTGATACGTCAATTAAACATTGAAATTGTGTGTGCCTATAACCAAAAGAGACCTGCTTCCTGGAACACACTGAAAGCAAATAGGAATAGTTGTTTGCCTCCAAATTAGACACACAGTAAACCCTTTCAGCTGTTATTGCTGTCATTGTCAGATGGCACTGATACTGACTCCTGCCCAATTTCCTTTTGGTTAATTATTTTGGCTATAACACTGTGGCAGTCCTTATCAGTTAACATGTTTAATTATAGGGTACTGAACATATGGGTTTACATTTGTTTGTACAGGACAATGAAGGCTAAACATGGGACACTGTACCTGAGGACACAGAAAATAAATTAAAAAAGAGTGACAATAGCTGGTCATTTACAACAAAATTACATTATATCCTTTAAGATCATCACATATATCAATTCACAGATATTATCGGATGTGCAAGATAAATATTTAATCTTTAATGATGAGTCAAGCGTCATTTCATTTTATGAGGAATTGGTGACGTATTTCCGCCCTAGTGCGCAAAAATTTTTGCCCATTGACTCCCACTAAAAGTTGTACATGTGCAGTAGGTGCTGTGCAATATAAAGGTATAGGAGAGCTTAGGGTGCAGCTCTGGTGCTCCTTGAGATGACAGGGACTGTCATCACAGTTGTTGGGCATGTGATTGACAAGCTGAGTAGTGGGAGGGAAGCAAACTTACCTAGAGAAGCTGGAGGTGAAACCAAGACAGCTTCCTGGAGAGGTGGCGAAACGTCTTCAAATCTTGGAAACCAAGTCCAGTGGATATTTTTTGATTTTTTACGGAATGGAGGTGAAACCGTTTGGACCTAATCAGCCGAACCTCAAAATGAATCAGCAGTCCAAAAGACAGATGGAGACGGTACACCCTGTCTTTTTGTAGGACCTGATTTAACTGCAAGTCTTGACTACCTCCATGGAGCGAGGCTAACGCTTTATTCTGCTGCCTTGAATGCCTGCCTCCTTTTTCAAAAGGTCAGGATCTGACCCAGCATGGATAAAGACAGGTAGGACCGATTTAAAGCACTGTTTTGAAAAGGCAAAGAAACATGAGCAATCTGGTATTCACATGATGGAAAATAATATCATATGGTGTACTTTTTGTAGAGGTTTGTTAATTTATATAGTTGCTCTTAAATATACACAATAGCTTTTATAAACATAAAAAAATAAATCTGACTAATAGCTTCTCCATTATCAAACTGGTAATTTTTTTTTAGTTTTGCGACACAAAATTGGACCATGCAAAACACAGATTTGCCTTCAAAAAGCCTCAAAAGGGCAATATTTATGTACAAAAACTAAACCTGTACATGATTTATAATGTTTTTTATTGTTGGCACCAGCCTCCACTGTCACCGACCCACGGAATGAACCTACTGAGAAAGCGACCCTGGTTAAGATCACCTTCAAAAGGAATGGCCCCAATCAGTGTCAATACAGTGGCAACATCAGACCTGGATCGAACCGCTAATTTACGTGACACCATTGGGCGCAACATATGGACATCAACATACAGCACAAGTCTGATTTTACAAGTCAAAACAACTCTGTTTACATCTAATAATCATGGAACAGCACTGGTAACTGTTCATGCCGACAGCACAGCTAAAATCTCTCTCTGCAATGGTGTCATAGCCAAAGAGGAACAGACCAGATGAAGCTACTACAGTGGGCACTGGTTGGAAATGGACGATTTCCTGCATGATTCCTGTGTGATTTCCACGTGAATCACGATGTATTTCCTGAGGCCAGTTTT
>NW_015150537.1:66960-68918 GCF_000732505.1 Cyprinodon variegatus | reverse complement strand
TCGCCACACTTCTGAGCCTGTTGGTGCGGGCCGAGTCTCTAATTCCTTTCAAGTGCGGTATTTCCCCCACAGACCACCAGGGCAGCCGAGAATACCTTTGTTCAACCTGAAATGACTCATTTAATCATCCAAAACGTTATGGAACACATTAATTAACTGAAAAATGTTGCATAGTGTGCCTTTAATGGGAGGGTATGTAAACTTTCAAACACAACTGCGTATACACACATACAGTACATTTATAAATGGAAGGATCAACCTCAAAATACATTTTTAAAGCAGAAGCTAAAGCAGAATTTAATATAGATTTTTCACTGTGTTTTTTAATCTCCTTTGTCTTCCAGTGGAGCACGTGGCATACGTCCTATGTGGGCGAAGATGCACCCACTGAGCAAAAACACTTATTGTGTGAATTTTCTTCAATGCACTGGATATCTTCAGCAAACCTTATTCTAATTCATGTAATCCTCAGAGATGGCAGAAGCCCAGCATGCAGCCTTTCAGAATGCACCAGTGCCCTCAAATGCCTGTTCAGTCCCAGAACACAGACAGTAAGGGCCTTAGGGTAATTTCACACTCTGTTATGATTTTGTTCAGAAATAATATGACTTCAGAGAGAAGTTTTGGGTTGACTTAAAAAAAAATAAATAAATAAATAAATAAAATACTGTTGTGCTGCTAGAATTTTACTTTTTTTTTGCAAGTTTAGCTTTGATCCTGCAGGAAACACATTTATGCAAAAACTGTTCAAATAAGCTGTAAGTAGATTATAGTTATTACAGATGTACAGCATCTATGACGCTTTGTTCTCAGTATTACCTGACATTAGATAAGGAGCATTTGAATAGAGTCTTGGGCCGTGTCTAAATTATAGTACCAGAAAAGTACAACAAATGCAATTCCGCTTATACCAGTGAATCATTTTGGAAACATTAATTCTATGGTATTAAAGGGTGCATATTAAAAGGGGAAAAGTAGAACACTTAAAGTAAAATTGAATTAAATATTAGTTCCCATATACATTAAAAGTTAATGGACACATATAACAAATACTTGTCAAATGTATCTGAGCATCCCATTGTCCCCCACCAGTGGGCTGACATATTAAATTTTCTCAACTAGCTTGATTCACACAAAGTCGACTAATGGCCCTAATGTGGTAATGCATCATAGGTCAGTGTGTGGTGGTGGGAGGAAAGGCTGTGGTCACAGTTATGGTACTGTGCTGGTGCAGGGCCAGAAAACAACACAAAATTACCTCAAAACAAAGATGGCTGAGGTGACCTAATGGATCTGCCATTGAAGCCATCTCAATTAGGCAGAGGTTGGACAGATGCCTGGGAGCTGACTAAATGGCCCTTACCTTTCCTTCCCAGTTTTTGCCTCTGCATATACTGTAGCGGTTATAAACCATTCTACCTCATTTTGTATGTCCTGGTCCTCTGATTCAGTTATTATTAATTTTAAAGATACAAAAGAAGACAACCCGGTTGGAATAACTGCTCCACAGTTTTAATGATATGTTATTTGTTAAAAGGGAAGAGTTACAATTAACCGCATCATGTAGTAATAAGTATTGAAGTAATGGATTTCCTCACATTTTTCCTGTTGAGCCAACTCACAACTTTTTGGCAACAACCCATGTAATTCACACATACAAATACATCAGAGCAAACTTAAACCACAAATAACGTTATGAAACTAGATAACACACACACACTATTAAACACAATAATGTTACTAATTATGCTAAATCAAGAATATGCAAAAGACTACCCAGTTCTAGGGCTTACTAAAGCTCTGTAAGTGCTTTGTGATTCTGGGACAATCCTTTTCATTGTTACCGTATTTTCATGACCATAAGGCGCACCGTACTAAAAGGCGCAGTCTCAGTTATGTGTGCCATTTCTGTATTTCTGTAACACACACATACAGGTACATGTCCTCTACTACGTTTA
>NW_015150537.1:62598-65586 GCF_000732505.1 Cyprinodon variegatus | reverse complement strand
TAGGGCGCACCGCACATTTTGAGGGGGAAAAAAGACGTTTATATGCGCCTTATAGTTGTGAAAATATGGTAGATTGCCTCCTCTGTTTAGTTTTTTTAGGTTTTACCTATCCATGGTTCACTTATAGAGAAATGCTCCCCTTCCGGATTTTGGCTCGCAGGGTACTTACTGGAATATTTGTAGGTTTTCAAATTAACAATATGTTACAGCAGTTGTATTTTTTTTAAAGATCTTTTCGCATTTACCAGTGGAAGTACTTTGGTAATGACATACCTTTTTACAGGTCAGGTAATATCAAACTGCTTGTTATAAATGTGTACAAAGCGGCACTTCTTGTTTTTTTTTTTTTTTTTGCTTTACAGCTTTTTAGAAAAAAGAAATATAAATTGTCACTCCCAATTTAGATCTTCTGTTCTTTCGTGCTTTTATTACTTTTAATCCGCTTTTTGGTGCACATTACTATCACCTTCTGAATAGGAGTGTGGATCTTAGTTTGAAACTTGCTCACAAAGGATTTTATGAAAATACCTTGCTTTCTTTAACTATTTAGATCTTATTTTCTGTGACCTGAACTAGGATGCTCTTACCAGTTTTACCTTATTGAAAAAGCTTATGGAGGAACAGACCTGCTGTCGACAGACTGACCTTGCAATCATTAGCTTTAAGTCTGTTTTCCATTGTGTTGACTGGACTGCCTTGTGAACAACTTTTGAAACTAAACATCTGGCACAAAATAACCCAATCTCTAGGTCTGCTTCAGATATGGCACAATATTTCTAAAGAACTTTCCAAAAAGAAGGGAATGCAGTCCAAAGGGCCATTATAACTGCCATTATTCGCTCCTCTATTATCTTTTAAATTGTTCCTCCCTCTTTAAAACTGTAGTAATAACCCAACACATCAAGTACTAAGAAATATAAGAACCCCCAGCATATTTCAAACTTGCCTTTTATTTCTAAATTACTTGAAAAAACTGTTGCCTCCAAATTTCACTCATAATTACCAATTCCATTCTGATTTCCAACCCTGCCACAGTACTGAAACTGCCCTCTATTGTGGTTTTGTTCTCAGGCTTCAGATGATTATACAGAGATTAACTCACAGAAGAAATAAGATCAGTTTTATTAACTACTATTATTTACAAACTTATTAACAAACAGCATGCAGGGCAGATGTAGGTAGATTCAAAAACAGCAGCTCTGGAGTTCCAGTCCTCTGCAAAACAGGTCATAGAGTTAAAACGTAACTTGACTGGGTAATGATTACAACAGGCAGTGGGCTTACTTTTCAGAGTGAGATTCCATGGGAGAGGTGAGTGGGATCTAAACCCATAGCTGAAAACTCAGTAAAGAACAAGTGGTTCTTCCAGTTAAGGCAATAAGTGAGGTCAACGGCAACTGCTTGGTGGACAGATTGTGCAAGGGGGAGAACAAAATTACTTTGATACACAGAAGTTTCAAGGAGCACAGGAGGGCTTGAAAGTTGCCTACAGAATAATACTCCGGCAGAGATTAGTTGGTGTCCTGCTCCTCTGAAGCACCCATATACTGTAGTGAGGTGGGTGGTTTGCAGGTATGAGGGCACCTGCAAATCAACCGCAGATGATGACCCAATCTCTACAGCAGCTCCAGGTGAAGCCCTCTGTTGGAAAAAACCCATAGAAAAAACAAAACTACAGCAACCCCACAACGGTTGCCACCTGGCAACCAGGAGGGCGATGAAGGCTTCGACCGGAAGTCAGAGATCAATCTAGGATCCAGAGTAAAAGAGTGGGGTACCCAAGATCTCTGCTCAGGATATGGATGCATCTCTTATCCGCAAACCTCTTATTCTGGACGGCAGTGCAATGCAGGGTGGCAAAAGTGTCAGTCCAGAACTTGTGACAGTGGTGGATGTGGTTTTGAACTGAGATTACCCAGAGACCTCTATAATCGGATAGGCAGTGGTGTCAAAAGTACACACATGTGTTACTTAAGTAGAAGTATAGATACTGCAGTTAAAAAACACGCTGGTAGAAGCTGAAGTATCAACTTGCCCTGTTTACTCAAGTAAGAGTGAAAAGGAATGTGCTCCAAAAACTACTTAAAGTACAAAAGTGTAAAGTAACCTTTAAAAAGAAAAAACAGCCAGATGCCACTATATGAATTGAAAGCTCAATTTTTCAACCATTTCAAAAATTTCTTTGAGATACGGCCAAGGATGGGGGAGGTGTTGTTGGTCTCGATCTCCCAATACGCTCTCGCCTGTGTCCGACCTTTCAGACATTTCAACATCTTTTTCTGAATCCGTCATTGTAGCATGGCATAGACAATTTTCATTTGCAGTTTGAAAAACACCTGCTTTCTTCTGATGATTTTCTTTAGCTAATCAATGAGTGTTTGCGTTATATGACTCATCCAATTACAATAGTTTTCACTAGATGTGGATGGCGCATGGATGAAGCACATGACGTGAAATAAATATTTATAAACATCAAAACTGAAGCCAAGAGTAACTAGTAACGGTAGTTTGAAACATGTAAGGAATAGAAAGTACAGATACTTGTGTGAAAATGTAATAAGTAGAAGGCAGAAGTAGGGATAAAAATAAGTAATGAAGTAAAGTATAGATACCTAAAAAGTGCACTTAAATACAGTAACAAAGTATATGTGCTTCCATTACTGTAAAAATGTTCATAGCTTTATATTGGTTATTTATTCTCCAGGTGCACCGTTTTATATTGTTAAAACACTTTACAGTATTTTATTGTTTATATTTTAACTCTTCCCTATTATGTTATTCTTAGACATTTTTCTAAGGTTCTCATTTGTGTGATCATTTCCAATAATCTTTCTGCTGTTGTTGGGATGTTCTATTATATTCTATAAAAGGGGTAGAAAGATATAAGTAAATCTAAACAATGTATGTTTAAAAAACATATCTAAAAAATATCTAATATTCAACAACAAAAACTACTTAGTTGAGCATATTGTACAAAACAGCAGTAAA
>NW_015150537.1:58503-62472 GCF_000732505.1 Cyprinodon variegatus | reverse complement strand
AAAACTTTTAAATAAACCAAACATTACCGCCACATATCTGACTCAATAACCATTAAAACAACAATTTTCATTAATCTCAGACGGAACTATTTACATACTTGTATTATATTAAACTGAACTTCCAATATTCACCACTGTACAAATCGGGTAAAAAGAAGGACACGTTTTAAGGCCGTATAACGATGAGTCTTGGAATCCGACCAGACCTCTGAGCCATACTATGACGTAATCGTCCTTCGTATCTGGCCTTCTGAGGACGCAATTCCAACAGGGCAACAGTCTCAATCATGCCTTCCCACCCTTGTGCCCCCACACTCAATACACAGACTCTGTGAAGAAAAAAAAAAAAACGTGGACGCACATTCACACATACAGTACATTCTCCTCAACCCGGAAAAGTCACTCTACCCTTTTCTGGTTCAAGATTTCATACAAAAAAAGAGAAATCCTTGACACTGTGGTATGGACAATATTACAATTATCCTGGATGATCCGAGTATAGAATCTGTCTTTAAATAAAAATATTACTTATCCTGTGTTTGGCTGTCCTCTATACTTCTAATATGACAAATATATTAGTTTTTATATAACCCCTTTCTTTTTCTTGATACACCATTTTTGTATAAAATTTCTTATAGCTAAACATATTAGCGGTTCCAATGTAGTTGCTAGCACAATACTATGCAAATACCCAAAATATGTTGGTATTATTCGAAGATTTGATATATGTTTTATTAAGAATAGACGCGTAAAAAATATCTCAAAGCACCTTGCGAGAGCTTTCTGTAGTTAGGTAGACTTAAGAATTAATAAACAATTTTATCTCCAGTCAGTCTTTTCTCTCATGGAAGTTTTGCATTTTGCTCCAGCAATCTTACTATGGTTTTTTTTAGGGGAATACCTATTGGTTAAATGGACGGGAAAAAAAAGTTTTACCTTTGCCCCCTGCAAACTCAAATGTGCATCTCATAGCAGAACTCAATAAAGCAGAGGGGAGTCGGGATAGCCATTTCCTACATTAGCGCCCTGTCACACGTTGCCGATTTAGCCAGTGTATGCTGGCATACACTAAACTTTATATGTATATTTTCTTCAAATTTGGGTGTATACATAGCGTATTTATAACGAGTTCAGAGCGTATGTCCAACAACAGCATAACTATGCATAACACACGGCAGCATAATGCCCATGAAATGATGCACAAGCCAGGGTCCTCAGGGACCAGCGATGGGCCCCTGAGGCTCCCTGCCTGCATTATAAGATGTCTTTGATTGCGATATTAATGAGCATACCTCAGCGTGCTCATAACTTATAAAAAACGCACTCATAACTTATCCAACGTATGCCAGCGTTTTTGCCAGATTTTTCGTACATCAGGCATACACTGTCTAAATCGTCAAGGTGTGACAGGGGCTTTACATTTCGGACTTCAATCTAACTACCTTAGCTCTCATTCATCTGTAAATAAACTCTATTATTATTGTGGCTTTTAATGTAGCATGTTATTTTTAGCAATACTTACCCCGCAAGTTTTGCGAAGGGACGTTGTAAGTAATTCCAGGAACGGGAAAACCTCATGAGCATTCAGGCAAAGGAAGAGGGACAGAGATGAATTGCAACTGATTGATTTTTCAAAAAGTGTTACTGAACAGGATTACTAACTATTGCTTTAATTTTATGTATAAGTTGAGATGTGTGTTTTTAATACATTGTGAGGGTCATATTCTAGAAAAATAACAAGCTGTGGGGACCTGGACCCCATGCCTGACCCCACGAGGGTTTTTGCTGTTTTTGGGTGAGGGATCACTTTTAGGACTAAGGTGTGAATTGAGCTTAGGTTGGGGTTTGGTTTAGGTATGAACCTGTAATTAATAGAAGTAATTGGAAAGGCCCTGCATGTTAGTGAGATGATTTTGTGTGCTTGTGTGGGTGTAATGCACACATGCAGCATTTGACTGCATGTGCAACAAGCAGTTAAAAATATTTGATTTTAAGTTGTTGTTTTTTTAAGCCCAGTAAATTCTGCAATCTTCTGCGACAAACGGATTACTATGTTTGGGGCAGGAGTGACAAAACTGAGTGAGGACACAGGACAAATGAAACATTTGATAGAGATCATACTTATACATTTTTTAATCACTTTAATCTGTTTTTTAAGACAGTTTCTTCCAAAATAAAAGTACAACAAGTACAAGTTGTACAACTTATTTTCTTCTGTCAAATCAAATTTAGTGCGCAGAGCTTAATTTATTTGTTTTACTTAACAATTGTTAATTAATTATCTACTTCTTTAGAAAGAAAAAAATCTAAAACTTAATAAATGGATCACCTACAAGATAAGTAAAGATGTGGACAATGTTTTTAAACAGATTACAAAAGAATTGCACAGCACATTAATCTATAAATAAACATACACACATACCAAAGAAAGATGCATTGAAGGAAAGTGGAGTCCCCAGGTGGTGCAGACCTACACACCTGTCATTTCAATTCTGCTCATCCTCCCATGATATAGTGTAATTCCCAGTCAGTCACACTCATATCATGTAGTCGGTGCTAAGGTCTGTAACCTCCTGGGAGGACAGAAAGATCTGATGGATTACGGAAAGCACCTGAAATACACTGACTTTGTGCGGCATTATCCATGGGTCTACATGAACTAAAATGAACTGGAATCAGACATGAAAATAAAACTTGAAGAAGTGCTGAACTCTTCCCTCTGTAATCTTAATCTTACAGACTGGTTCTATGTAGAACAAATTCAACGTAGTCCTTGATTGCAAGCTGATGCTAAGTTGAGTAAATAATATGTACAATAAGAATAAAAAGATATTGAACAAAAGTACATTTATTCGCTGATGATGCCCAGCTACAGTTTGTTTTGGCAATGGCTGCTCTGACTAATAGAAGTGAGGCCTCCATACATAACTGGCCCTTTAACCATACAGCTACCCACAAGAGGGCAAGATGCGTAAAGTATCTTTGGGGAGGTTTTTAGAAGATTTTCCGTAAAAACTGAAAACAATGACATTCAAGACAGGTGTGCTTTGATCCTCAGAGGTAAGAAAATGACTAAAAGAAATTATTTAAAATCCTAAGATTTTCTTTATTTAAATTAAAATCAGTAACTCCATATTCTATCATTCTTTTTTTAATTAAGTTATTATAAAAATTTTAAACGACAGGAGCTACATAATGCACCATTTGGTCCCAAGCAAGTTGGTTTCAAACTACAGTGGGTGAAATAAGTATTAAACAAGCCACCATTTTTCTCAGTACTGTAAACATATCTCAGTCCATGCAATCCACACATACAAAGAAATCAAACCATAGATGTCCACAAATTAGATTATGTGTAACAAAGGGAAATGACCCAAGGAAAAAGTATAGAATACATTTACTTAGATTTATTTAATACTTTGTACAAAAGCCTTTGTTAGCAATGACAGCCTCAAGGCCGCTACTCTATGGAGAAATTAGTCGCATGCATTGCTCAGATGTGATTTAGCCTAATTCGTCGACACAAACAGTCTTCAAATCTTGAACGGTTTCGTTGGCCTCTTCTATGAACACTGGTCTTGAGTTCTTTCCTTCTATTAGATTAAAGTCAGGTGATTGGCTGGGTCATTCTAGCAGCTTTTATTTTCTTTCTTTGACATTGTGTGTGTTTGGGCTCATTGTCTTGCTGAAATTTTCACCCACGTTTCATCTTCATTGTCCTGGTAGATGGCAGCAGATGTTTATGGTCTATAAGTAATAGTATACTATATAGTATATAGTATAGAGATAAATAAGTCAACTGAGCTAAAGAGTAGCTGGTTAAAAGAAAAAAAAGAAATAAATAAAATAAAACTGTCTTGGTTCTCCCCTTTAGTTTTCAGCTATTAGTTATTCTATTTTGTTGATCTTTTGTCATGATCTGGCCTGTTTGCTCTCCCTTAATTAGTCATTCCTTTCACCTGTCGTTTT
>NW_015150537.1:35065-57699 GCF_000732505.1 Cyprinodon variegatus | reverse complement strand
AGTAAGCCTGGCTCCAAGGTGAAGACCAGTTTAAAGGTCCTGCATCAAGTTCTGGTTCCACGTCCTGTCTCGGCTACCCTCTTCCACTGAGCCTGCTCATCTGCACCTGATCCTGTCTGCTCCTGTGCGTGACAAACTGGTCACGCTTTCAGACCCTGTCAGACTCTGAACCCTTCTGGGAGCCTGTGGCTGCCTGGAAGTCTGGATCCTGCCTCCTGTTTCTGTTCCTGCCTGATCTGGATCCTGGTCCTGTCTGTTCTTGTCTGTTCTGGATCCCTGACCAGGATCAGCTTCCAGCATGTCCTCTGGGACTGCAGCACTTGTGGACATTCTAGGACTGGACTGTTAAACCAGAGTTCTGTGATTGGGCGGTGCCCTGCTCCCCATCCTGCAGTGTCTGCGAGCCACAGCTCCACTTTAGTTATTGTTAATTTAATAAACCCTTTTGAACTTTCCTACTGACTGTCTCTCCTTGAATACTGGGTCCATCTGTCCTCGGTTCATTACATCTTTGGTGTATTTTCCATTATATTCAAGCAGTCTTTAGTTACTCTCCATTGCCCCCTTGTGTTGTTTCCTTTCCCTTTGGCTTCCTTCTAGTCAGTTCCACTTACACCTTTTCCTTATTCAGCTCATTAGTCCATCCTTTGTTCTGTTCTCCTTATATACTCCACCTCTGCATTCACTCAGGGCTGGTTCCTTCTTGTTGTTTTTGCTGGTTCCTCATCTCTGGCTCCCCACGTGAGTTTTCCCCTGAAGTTTTCAATTTTCTTTGGGTCCTTGTATTTTTTTGTACTTTGGATTTTTGCCTCAGTTGATTTATTAAATCTTCAAGACTCACCTCTGCCTCCTAATCTCTGCATTTGGGTCCTCTAAATCCTCCACCCCATCAATTACAAAAACAAAGGAACATTTCGCAGACCTGTCTGCAGGTCACTGTCCTCTTTAAACATGGAGTTAGAGGTGGCAGACTACAACCCTCTGTGGTGTTTAGTAAATATATATATATATATACATATATATATATATATATATATATATATATATATATATATATATATATATTTTTTTTTTTTTTTTTTTTCAAGGTACTTATGCTGTGCAAAGTTGTGAGTGTGTGTTGCTATGATACAAGCAGACAGACAGAGAGATGGAGAGACTGCGCTGCCTCTTTTATTCGGAATGCAAAAAATATGTGAGAAAAAAGGTAGCCCATAATTCTCTCATTTCAGCTAGCACATTTTCCCCCTCTTCAAGATGTCTCTAGGTTATAAAGCACCCCTTTTGCAACATCATATCTACCATTGTCCCAAAATCTGCCGGGATGCTATTGCTCTTTTCAATCGCACCACCTCCAGAACAAAAAGAATAACGCATCCCAGTTCCTCAGTACTCCCCTGGTCTGCAGGTTTGGTTAACATCCCAATATATCCTTCTCAAAGACATATTCAGAAAGCTGTCACTCAAATACATCAGTCCCTCCCCCATTGACTTTGCGATCAGTCCCTCTGCTGTCCCCTTCAGTCTCCAGATTAATCCCATGTTCCTTGTGTCACAGATAAAGCCCGTCCATTCCAGAACCTTGTGCCCTCATTCCAAGCCGTGACGATCTTATTTGCTAAACGTCCTTTTGCAAAATAATAATTTTAATATGCATTGTTAAACTTCATAAATTTAGAAATTAAACAAATTTAATTAAAATCACTTTCATGAGTATGTTTTGCATTATTCAGCTTTTGAACCTGCTCTCCTCTCCTCCCTGGAGGCCCACCCCTGGCTGTCATTGGCATTAAGATATTTTAAGTCCATTGCCAAAATGATTTAAAAAAGAAAATTTGCAGGATACTGTTTCACTTTTCTTTTTTAAATATTTTTATCATATTTTACATTGAACAAATAAGTTGTTAAAGTTTCATTTGACAATAATAGGGAATTATAATGTGTAATTATGAGTGAGTTATGCTTGTGAAGATTCTCAATCATCCAGGTATTTACAGAGATCTACATTTCAATTCAAGCTCAGCTCAAGATAGAGAATGTGCTCTGCTGTACTTTGCTGTTGTAAAAAAAGAAACCGGGCCAAACATTTGCACGTAAACCTGGGCATACACTGTACGATTTTTGCCTTTTTCGGGATGACTCTCCAATCGTGCGAGAATGTTTTGATCGGGTAGACTTTTAGCCAGATTGTACGTTGTGTAGTGTACAGGGGGGTAATGAGGGGCGATCTGCCTCTCACGACCACCTCTTTTGAAATTCAGTCCACTGTTGTAAGGTCGCATCCAAAGTTTTAAACCCAGTGGTTTTGTCATACAGTTTGAGCTGTATCTGTAATGCAACAATTGAAAATATTGCACAGTGTATGCCCGGCTTAAGCAGAAATAGTGTAAACCAAACACTACAATCCTGCTGTTCGTTGGGCTTCCGTTTTCAAGTTGCCTGCCAATCCAAGCTGCTGAACCTGGACATCATCATCATGATAAAACTAATCCTCTCTTGCTTAAAAACTCTGTGTACATTCTAAACTCACCCATAGCAAGAAAAGCTAAAATCAAACTACTTGACTTTGTTTTCCAAGTTAGTTTTTTTTTCCATCCAGAGAGCTTTCTCAATTCAAAATTTCTGGAGTAGTGTTGAGTTCTAGGCTTTATAGAGTAGCCCTAGAAAAGCCTTATTATGGCTTAAAAAACATGTGATTGAACCAAAAACAGGCCCACTTCTTTGTGATGGGGATTCATTATTGTTCACCTGATCCACCTGCTTCAGCCTCTATTTAACCATCCTTCAGACCAGCCATCAGTTTCAGATTAATCAAGCCTGGTGAAAGTTCGTTAGCGTACCTGCGTTTTTTCAGATTGCCCGATCGTGACGCCTTCTGCCACTGGACCTCTAAGGATGCCTTTCCCCATTCTGCTCTGTTTGTTTGAACTGTCTTGGACTCCTGACGGATTTCTGTTTCTCTGTGAACTGAATCTGGAACTGTTTCACGACTCCATTCTGGATTTCCCTTGAGCACCTCTTCGTTCCTCTGATCTCCTGGCTCTGACTACCGAGAATGTGTTCCATTTTTAATAAACCTTTTAGAGATCCGCCTCGATTCTCGAATCCTATTGTTCTGAGCCTGACATGCAAACATACATTCAGGCCTTAATTCTGGTAGAGGGAGGGAGAAACCTGGGTATTCTAGTGTTAAACCAGGATATTTGTAAACTTAATTCCTTATCTTTTACTCTTCTGGTATATCTATGATATATCCCTGCCCTTATCACATAATCTTCAACATCATGGTTATGGTACTTTAGCATCAAACTTGATCCTATATAGGTTTATGTTTAGTTTAGCCACAAATTAATGTAAAAGCTTAATCTGTTTTGGAGCTCTTAATAATAAAAAAACATATTATTTCTCATCTGTAACACACTTCATTTATTCATTCATCTGAGTACACTAATGAACAATAATGAACATTACTGTCAAAACAACCAATGAGTGCAAATTGTTATCCTGGTCCTTTTTATTTTCAGCACTTTTGCACTTTTTCAACACTGAATACTAATAGTAGGTAAGCATACCCAATGGTATATATAACTGGTAACAAAAATTAGCACAAGACTTGTCAAATATGGAAGCTTATACTGGCACACCTGGAGAGCTGAAAGAGCTGGAGAGTTTGGGTGATTATCTGACAGTATAATGGATCTGAGCCCTGGAGCAAGATGTGTAAAGGAGTCCAGGGGGATGCCAGTACCTGCAAAAAAAAAAAGAGCAGGAAGAATATGTAAGAATATGTACACCCACACAATACTGAAATCATTTATGAAAGTACAGCAACATTAAAACCGGAAGAAAATAAAAACATTTATATACAGGGAAAGTATGGTCATATTCAGAATTCAAAATTCTGATGCTTTAAATATGAAATTATTACATACTGTTCAATAAATAACACGTGTTTTTATTTAAGAGTAATTTTATTTGAATGTGCTTTGCTGCAGATCATCTCAAGTTATGTTGAAAATATTCTTCTTCAAAATGTTCGTTACATATTACATGTTTTTTCTCTGGCCAGTAGTTTGATGGCATATCCTCCCTCTTCAAGTTGGCACTCCAATGAACAGGACTACAGTAACCCGGAGGATCATGAATTGGAGAGGTGAAATAACTATTTTTTTTTACTTTTACCTGATGAATTACAATATCCAACTGCCATGCACGTGGGCATTGGCAGTTTAATTATAGCTCTGGCGAATTTCAATGGTGAATAATTGTTGTTGATTGCAGATTTGTCTTGTAGTTCCCATTGATTTTGCTTGTAAAGCGAGGAGAATGGCGCTGGGCGTCACTGCCGGAAGATGTCATGAGTGAAGTTTTACTATATTCGGGCAAAAATGGCCGGTCCCGGAATCAGTAATCGCGAGAAAAACTTTTTTTTTTTTTTTTACTGATTAACACTAAATTCATTAAATCACTGCGAATGTACATTAGTTTCAGGTATAGATAATGATCCATTGATCATTCATTGCTGACCAGACTTTTCCTTTAAAGAAATTATCTTACAACAAGCCTGTAAAGATTTCAGATTTTGTTTACCTTTATCGGTTTAAGCTTGACACAGATACAGCAGCAGTTTTGTGTAATAGTTATGAAACTGTTTCTGTTTTGCTGGGGACTTAAATTCTTGAAGTTTCACTTTAAGAAAGAAAAGAAATAATATAGCCAACATCAAAGCTACGACACCATTTTCATTTGTCATCCCCATAAATATTCTTTTGTGCCTTTTGTTTATTTCTGGACTATTTTGCGAATGTGCGGGGTCTTTTACAAACTGAATTGATTGTTTTCATATATTCTTTATTTTCAGTACACAAAGAGAATTAATACATTTTTCAGTTGCTAAGGTGGGCTTGCCTTTTGTTCTTTCTTTCATTGTCATGTCTTTTAATATATATTTTGGTGTAAACCAACTCTGTTACGTAGATGATTTATTTAGAAAGTTTGCACACACAACTAAGTTTGGCAATTAATTCTATTGGAATTGAACTTTCTTTCCCAAAGCTACACAAAAGAGAGAAGAAAAACACTTTGTGTGCTCATAGTATTATATACATCACATAAAAGAGCAGACTAATGTTGTGTACATATAAACCTAGTGTGTTATACATATACTGTATATGCCAGGAAATGTATGTCAGAAAAAAAGCAACAAAAAAAAAACAACTGTAAAAGATTGACAGCTGCTGTATCTTAGCTCTCTCCTACAATTAGGGGAAAAACACATCAGACTGAGAGAAACTAGCTTGTGGCAAAAAAAGGAGCAGCAGAAGATATGAATGTGACAGCTGTTTCCAGCTATTAACACTGGAAGGTGAAGAAGCAGCTTGAGAGTCTTTAATAAGTGTTTTTACCTTTTTGCCCACACTCTAAATAGGATTTTGCCTCAGTGAGATCATTTTATTCAAGTTATGGTAAAGTACACTGACTGTGCTCATGTGGAAAAATACATAAATAGCAATTTGTTTCTGCAGTAACCAGAGAAAGTTTCTCCGAAACTTGCAGTTTTAAGCACAGTGCTTTTTAAGGCTGACCAAAACAGATCTTGACTCTTCTTGAATAAATAAGACATCCATCTGTCTGAACATTTAAGAACCTCCATCGCTGAAAAGTTGGAGGTATATACACACACACACATGCATATATATATATATATATATATATATATATATATATATATATATATATATATATATATATATGCGTTTGTGTGTGCATAGGTTTATTTTATAAAACAAAAACAAAACAATTGAAACATTCAGAGCATCTCACTTGATTCCAGGAACTTTGTCAAAAAAAATTGAAGAAAAAAAAAAAACAGGAATTAAAAAAGCACCACCTGCACCTACTTAATGAAAATATTCTCTCTTTACAACAGCTTTTACGATGGAGGGCCATCCGTTGTAATTTTTAACTTTTTGAGACCCAACCTGTATAATAAGAAAGCATTTAAACCTGAGATTATATTCTTATGTTTTTTCTATCATAGACGGCATTGAATCTGACCACAAAGAACCAAACTGTAACCCCATCTAACTTGTTATAATCTAAATATAGGTCAGACACTAAAAAACAATCATCATTATTTGTAACTGTAACTTCCATGTTCTAAATCATCACAAAGGTGTGAATATTATCTCAGCAAAGCAGGTTATGTTTTCAATTGTGATTGTGTTTTTTTTTTGCGGGACTAGTATGAACATATTTTTTAATATGTTTACCAGATGTGTGTTATAAAATGTTGGTGGTGATTCAGATCATAAAGGAATTTTTAAGTAATTCTTTAATGTTGTGAGATATGGAACAAGCAGATCCCCCTAAACCAGTATGATAATTTCGGTCATAAGTATCTGTTATTAACAGATTTTATTTACATTTTCACCAGTGGTAAGATTCATTCCAAGGAACAATTAACTAAAATTTGATAATGATCCAGATCATGGGTGATTTTTAGCTATACGTTAAGTCAAAATGTAGAGAAGAATTTGCTGATGGCAGAGGTTTGTGCTCTTCGAGTGTTTTCTACTTTCAATATATTCTAGGAGCATGGACTGATGAGTTATGGTGGAATTTAGTAAAACGTTGATCATTTGTCTGCTTCTCTATAAACCGCTGTTACCAAGATTCATAACTTTAGTCAGCTTCTTCTTTTAGTTGTTTTGTTCCAATAGTATTTTGTGGTGTTCTATCTATGTGTTTTTGAAAATAATAAGTAATTTTAACAGGGAGAAATTGTGTTTAGTAAATTTAGCTTAAATGTAGGCACAAGGTAATTTTGAGTAATCCCATGGGTACATATGTTTTGCAGTCTGGAAATGGGCATGTCAAACATTTTGAACAAACCTTAGAAATAAAAAACAGAACACATACAATAGACAAATGACAACAGCAGAAACCCAGACATTAACAAGTACTCCAAGTGCCACACTGAACATGGGTAAAAGAGAAACAGCAATAAATGAATGAATTAATTATTAAATACGGCCCATTTAATATTACTATAATGCCTATATGGATTTATTAAAAGTATACTAGGAAACAAGAGTGTGCTACAAGGGAAAGTCGAGATAGAAATATATAAAGTAGATAAAAGTAAAATAGGGAAAAAAGTATAATTGTTTGTGTTTCTTTCAAATGAGGAATCAGGTGTGTCTAAAAGTTGTGCTTTTATGTTAATGTTTGATCATACAGTAACGTTTACTGTGATTTTCTTTAATGATGATTATTACAACTTAAAATTATAAAATAGTGGTTACACAAACTCAGGATCACAGCAGGTTGGATGAACCATGTTACGTCCATGAAGTGAATTAATTCATAATCAAAATTGTTGATTATAATCTTTACGTGCAAGTAGCCCCAATTAATCCCAATTTTCTAGTGTTCTCAAAGTATATATATGCTGTGAATGATTTTGGTTCTAATCATAACGTTATTAATGATAACATTAATGTTATATCTTTAGAAAGGTTTTATAATCAAACCAAACAATACTGCAACACCACAAATTCCTTTAATTATGTAGCATGTAGTGACGCTTCTCCAAAATTATAGCCTCTGCCATGCTACTATAAGAGATGTATTTAAAGAAATAACCTGCAACTTTCCAGTGTTGGTGCATGTGACTGATTGCTATTTGCAAAAAGAAAAAAAGCTATTTAAAAAGTTAATCCCTAGACTACACGCCTCTGCCATAAAATATGAAGTTGCCTGTGTGATCTTTAATCGATTTTTATTTCCAGTTCACTCATGAAGTGCGGCTTTTAAAACTTGTTCACATGATTGAAAAGCAGAAGGGAGGCGAAATGTGAAAAGTGCTACGGCTAACCTGTAAACACCTTTTGAAGAGTTTTTTTTTTACGGAACACTTTCTGAAAATAAATGCAAGGATTGGATAAACATGAGGAACATGTTTCAGTTTTCAATAATTGCTGGCATTTATCCTTTTCCAAAGTAGCTAGAAAACATAGAATTTCCTTAACCCTCACTGTTATAGATGTGCTTTAAATCACTGTCCTTTGCATGATAGAGTTTCAGCCTGGCTTCAGCTTTGACATATGGCCTCACATCTGACTCTGTACAAACTCATTGTAAAGGTTTATATAGTTGTATTGGGGCTGCAGAATTAGTCCTTATCATTTTTATTTCCAAAGTTATTGTTGTTGTGTGTGGATCCAATGTTGCAAATGTTTTTTGGGTTTTTCTTTTGCATAAAAGAGACTAAATATTCAAGGAACATCTTAGAATTTTGTAATTCTTTGGCTTCAAACACTCTCTATTGTCAAACCATTATGCAATATCTATATTAGACTTGTAAAATTAAAGCCATTAAACTGTTGTATTTTATTGAATTTTTTTATTTATCTTTCTATCTATCTCTACCATTTATGAATTTCCAAAGTGGAAACTAAAGATCTGTCTACTTTTTTAGATTGATTCCTTAAGGATAAAATAGATTAAAATAAAATATTGACAAACTCTCAGTTGTTTAGAGAACATGGATAGTCACTGTTTTAAATTAATTGACATTGAACAATTAAAAAAGGCAATCCTATCCTTTAGTCAGAATAAATATTAGTCATATAAACTTCTGTAAATGATTTCATGCAGATTTTAGATATCAAAAGCAGGAATCCAAAAGAGGTCCTAGCTGGACCCCTACATTACTATTGCTTTGTGGCTGTCACTACCTCATCTGTACCACCCGCTCAATTGTGCATGTGCAAGCAGATATTCATCCAGGTTGCGTAAAACATTTTTCTTTAAAACATGTTTTATGACTTTTCTGAGACTATTTGAATACACTATCAACATTTAACACCATCATTAAGAAGGGAAAAATGGAATTTAGGTTTTTTTTTCACAAATTAAAATCGAGGGTGACCTGGATGTATGTCTGGTTGAGCATGCGTAAATGAGCTGATGGTACCGATCATGCTCAAGATGCAAAGTTGTTTCTTGATTATATGATAAATATATAAGAACAATGAGGAACTACTTTCCGGTATGGATCGGGTAGTGACAGGGGGGACCTGAGCATATGTACACAACTGCATTGCTTTCTGTTAAACAAGCATTATTTAGAGTTGCACAGAAAAAAAAGGTGCCAGTTTTAAAAGAATATTAATAATGGTTCTTTGATGAAGGGATTATATTTATTTTGATATTAAAGAATTGGAAAACAGGTGTCCTCCATGCTTGAACAAGCTTTTGTTAAAAAGACTTTCTAATCTTGAATCTTAATATAAAGAAGTGGCAGAGCAGTACAAATATGTCTTTATAAAGTCATGAAATTATGTCTTAATGTAGTTGCAATAGATTAAGTGGAGGTTAAACAGCTATGGACAGGATGTTTGAGACCTTTCTTTGGAGATCAGACAGGCCTGTCAGCCTGTTTTTGAATCTGTCTCTGAAGCCTTCTCATCTTCCTGGTGTTTGATTTCATCTCATCTACAAATTTTTATTTTGTTAATCATCCACTCATTCTTAATTACTTTTGATTGATTTAATGCTTGTATAAGCATTTAAATACCAGAGTCTTTTATTTATTTAAAACCCTGTTCATTGATTTTTTGGTTCATTCTACATACAGCACTTTAGTCCTTTGGAGTGTTTGCAGTCTCTGTATGTCAATCACACAATTTACTCTGCGTACTAGGTTTATTATTCTCTGGTAATGGCAAGAAAAAGAAGCCATCAAAATGTCACAAAATAGAGTAAACAAATTCAATGAATAAATTACAATACAATTGTACAAAATGCAATTCCAGGCTGAGTAAAATAATGCAATAAAATATTAAAACATAATCATTTTATTTTAAAGGGTAAGTACAAACTCTCTTTATTTGCAACAAATTTGTTGATCGAAAATGAAACAAAAGAGCTTTTCTGTTTTTATGGAAGCGATTAACCCTACAACATAGCAGTTGAGCAAAGCGTACAGCATGACATCTTTGTGGACAGCTTTATTATTGTTAATTTATCATACAAACACAGTGCTTCATATTCAACATTCAAAAACAGTGGAGAAAACTGCAGTGGGTATCACTTGCAGAGAGGGAGCAGGAACAAGCTCTTTATACACCAGATGCACCCTCAAGTGAATGGGGATGTAATCAGTGAGAAGTCCTTTCCAACACCCGCTCTCTTTCAACTCCACCATCTGGCTGATGCAACAGGTGCTTCAGAGAGAAGTTGAAATACCTTTCGCCCAGAGCTGAATTAGTCCGCATCTGCTGGTTATCTTTTTATGCTGTGTTTTATTTTTTTACCATAATAACATCATTGCAGCAAATGTGTAACCTTTTAATGTTCTTTGTTTTGCCATAATAAAATATTAACCTGCTTTCGTTAGATGCTTCACATACATTTTTTTTTCTAAAGATGCTATTTACATACAAGACAAGTGAGTAATTATTTATCTTTTGGGATTATAGGCTGGTGTTTGTTGCTTTCATGTTTTAAAAGCAACAAAAGCCTGACTGAATGAATAGATTATTGGAGTACGCTAAATAAATATTTAAGGAACTTAACTAAATTATTTAATCCTTTTTAAATGTTGAGTTTACTTTAGTCTAATTTGCTAAAGTTAAAATTTTTGAAAGGTAGCCTAACCCGTGATGTATCAAGTATGTATTTTTAATACAGAGTAGTTTTCACAGTCATTACAAGGTAGGTACCAGAACACAAGACAAAAATTGTCCTGGGAACTTATTCTAGTTCTATTTTTATTCTTACTACAATAAACAAAGAGTTCTCAATAATAATGCTGATTCTAATTAAACCCAACTGACCAACAGTTATCAGTATTTAAAATATTCTTTAGTTTTCACACATTAAACAAAGTCATATAATTTTAGAATACTAGCAAATAAAAACACCCTGGAGCTTTATAAAGATTGTCTTCAGATTTTCTGAATGTTAATCCATACATAGTACTCAGATCATGCTGTTAAAGATAGGCTCAAGGCTAAACTTCAATGATTGGAAGAAAAAGAAAAACAATTTACCAGAGAAATTAAAAGGTGACCGCTTTTATTTGCAAAATCCTGTTTTTCTTAACAGCAACATTTTCTATTCATATTTATGTCTAAGAGTAAAAACATGCATCGCCGGGGAGCTGCTTTAACACTGCAGATGTTTCTTCTTAATAGACAAAGCCAAAGCCTGCCTTCAACTGAATTCCCAGGGTTAACAACAGATTTATTATGTGCAGCTGCCGTAGATGCCACATCACACAAAAGAGAAGGTCTTATCATCACCAGTTCCAAAGAACGACAGGTTTTTATTCTCAAGTAAGAATGCTGTCACTTACTGTAACAGCTGCTACATTACCATAAACCACTTCTGGCGTGTGTAAACATACAGGACTGGTAGTTTTAATGCTTTAAAAACTCTATATCAGTAAGTTAAATGTTACTTAAAATGTTCATTTATTTTATGAATTTAGCTGAATATGCCTTCAGGCAGTTGCTAAGGGCCACTGCATAAAAGTAACTATCTTTAATGTCTTTAGCTGCAGCCTGACTGCATTGAAAGACCTGTTTTTATGACCTCATGTAATAGGACCACATTATATAAAGTTTTAAAATGTTCTTTTAAAGCTTCTGACATCTTTCAAGGAAATGTCTATAAAACTTGAAAAAATATTCATCCTAGGATAGAATTAAACTTCTGTTTTGCTAAACACTGATTCCTTTTGTTGTATAAAAATCCTTTGATATTAAAAAAATCTTTTTATAAACCATTTTTCTTTAACAGACTCTAAAGGATATATTTAAAAAAAAAAAAAGAAAGACAGCACCATTTGGATAGAGTGAAACAGAATGAGAAGAGAGAATAAGAGATTTAAATTTTGCTGCCTACTATGATATAAAAGATACTGTATCACTTCATTAGCATAAAGTGACAATAGTGAATGGTGGCTTCTGCTGGAGGGATTGTCTGCGATCATCTTAATCTCCAAGTGCCAGCAAATCTGATGACTCCTCCAAAGTTTAATCATGCCACGAGGGTATGAGAGGACCTGATGAGCACAAAATCACGCACTTAGATTTCCACTCCAGAAAACAGGTTTCCTTCTTAACTCATTATGTATTTGCAATGTCACCCTCAACATGGAATAAAAGTATCAGTGTGATGGCTGACCACAGACACTCTGCTTAATGATTCTATGATACTAAACAATAGAAATGATTTATAGGCTTTATGAGATCACTATCCTGCCTCATCATGCTGTAGCTGATAAGCTCATAATAAAGGTCTATTGTTGATTATATAACGAATATTAAGAAGGATGAGGAACTAGATTTCCATTTTTACCATGGATGACCTATATTTCCTTCTAAATATGAAAGCTGCCCCCCTCTTGTTACTTGCAGGATAGTAAACCTTTAACACTTTTGACAAATATCTAACATCTGTATTTCTCTTACACACTTATTTGGAATATTCCATTATGTTAATCATTTTGTTCTTTTCATTACAGTGATCCCTTCAAAACAATTACTTTTCATTTGTAAGGTTAGAAATATAATAGCTGTTATTTAAGTACCGATTAATCAGAAGGTAAACTGTGTACATAGCTTCATCTGATAAAAGAAACTAAATGAAAGGATTATAAGAATTTGTATGAAATTATGAGAACAAAACATTTATTCTCTGTGAAAGTGGAAAGTTTGAATAAAGATCTTCTCTCTCAGTCAGCCTTTTTTAAAAATCTGATATTGAATAGCTCTTTATATGTCTGGTAAACACAGTTAATGTCTTTTTTTTAATCTAAATTAACTGAAAATCATTATATGGCGTAATATAGCTTAAGGGTTCAGCTACTAATGTAACATAACTATCTGCTAACCCTAACCTTTTTGAACAAGTATGTGCTTCATTTTTGTTAAATTTTGCCTGTATATTTAGTTTTATATTGTATCAAAGGTTGTTTGTTGTGTTGTTATTTTGAAATCTTCCTTTTGTCTAACAAAATGAAAAGCCTGACTGGGAACTGGAATTGCAAAATGCCTTCAGCAATGATTGCATTTTTTTGTATGTTTTTTTTAAATCATTTTTATTCTGGTTTCTATCATGTTGATTTTAAGTACGTACAGCTCTTTTGTAACCTTGTGTGTTGTAAAGAGCTATATACATAAAAGTTGACTTATTGATTGCTTACATTTATGGTATTTGTTACTATAAAGATATCCCTGTAAAGAAAGAGATGATAAACTGAACTTTTGTCTTTTAATAGGCAGTCTTATTATAATCATTAGAGTAAGCTTCTCATGGAGAGAGTCTACTATCTGCAAACTATGAAAATATATATTTTTTAATTATTTGGATTATACAGGTAAACAGACAAACACCCACAGTCTTTAGAAAAATATCTACAGATGTTATTTTTCTTTCTTCCGCAGGGGTCCGTAGTTTGCATTCATGGGGCCAATAAGAAATTTGATCTTTACAGTACATTTGCCACTAAAAGTTAAACCCAAAGATTTTAATTCACTCTAAAATTCATCCTCCTGCTCCGAGAACAATACCTCCATAAGCTCCAACACTTTGTGCACTTCAAAGGCCTTAATACTGAGGATTCTTTTTTTGCTAAAAACAAAGAAGCTCAGACTGTCTTTCAGGTTTTGAAAGCCAATATCAACAGAAAACCTCTAAAGAATTACAATAGAAACTCTACAGAGAAATCACTCTCATGGAATTTGTCTTTTTTCCTTTTAACCTTTCATACAAATTCCTTTGGAAAGTTATTGAAATAAACGACTGTACAACTTGTGCCAAGACAAAGCTTGTAAAAAGTGCGGAGAATACGCGAATGTTCCCGTCTTATCATCTGCTACCACTGCCCAGATTAGTGCTGAGCAGAATAGAAAAAGGTTGTGAGGGAGGAAAAAAAAGGAATAAAAGCTGCTCTCTAGTATTAGAACAGACAGTTGCATTAGCTTTCTAATAAGAAGAGACGGAGCAATACTGAGCCTTGAAAAGTGAGAAAAAAAAGAATTGCATAGCCTTCCACTCGCCTAATTTTCCCCCACCCAAAGAGCATGATCTCCACCCACATGTTGTCCTCCACATTTTCTATTTCAATCAGATTGCACGTATCAGAGGAAGCATGACACAGGTTTAATTCATACAGTATTAATTATACTCCCATCCTCTGCCCTGACCTCAGTCATACCGATAATCTACTTCTCACAACCCTGCTTTTGGAATGGAGTGCTCTTATCATTACTAAACCTGAACCCTTTAGCATCAGCTGTACCCTTCTGTCATGTGATCTTCTTTGTCCTGAAGGCCTGGGTGATTTATGAGGCTTCCAGCTTGTATTGGTTGTAATATTCCGAAAGTGTAATACACGGCAAAGAAAAACTCCTCCTCAATTTGCAGTCAGCAGAGTGACTGTATTATGATGATGAGTCTGCAGTTCTGCACTGGTGTGTTCATTTGACACATAGCTACACAGAGCACCCTACTAATAGTGGATTTAGATTGACTGCTGTGACTGGAAGTCCTATTAACTCAGCAAGTAACATCCATCAAACACATGAACCGCCTGCCAAGCTATGTTGTTTGTGGAATAATGGAAATATTATTATATTTATCTTGTTCTTCTTCCAAATACAAGTCAGCATGACATAGCTGCTTATCACTTAAAGTTAGGAACAATAAGGTAATGGCTCTTAAGTTGCTGTCAGCCACAACAGTAATTGATGAAGTTGCATAAGTTAAAGTTGTGCAAATTAAAATATATACATTTACTAGGGGCTTTGTGATACAGCAGCACAAAGTTTTGGATTATTGCATTTGCAAAGTGTGACACATTTGTATTCAGACCCATATTAGTCTAATATCCTGAAATACATTCCAGTACAATCAACTCCATCCAGAATGCACCCCAAAAGTAAAACAATGTGTGTGGTTTTATCTCGGTTTGAATGTAGCTGTTCTGTTTGTCACCTCAGATGCTTATCAGAGCACAACCAGCATCATGTAGATCAAGGAACACAGTTAAGGACGATAGTTTAAAGTGGTGCTTCAGTTAAACGATAAAATATTACCTTATTCAATGGGCCGGGAAAGGAGATGTTGGCCAAGGAATCATCTAAGAGGCCAACTCCGGAGGAGATACAGAGATTCACTTTTCATGTTGGCTGTCGTCAGGATAATTCCAATTTATTAATCTCTCAAATCTGGCTTTTACATAAGAACAACTGCTTTGGTGTTGAAAAGGAAACTAAAAAAGCTCACAGTTTTTTCCACAAGCCACGTAGGTGGACAACAAACATGTGGAAGAAGGTGCTCCAGTCAGATTATGCCATAAAAAATTACTTGCATGCAAAACAATGTTTTTAAGAATCTTAAGATTGCACATCACTGTGAACATACCAAATAAAAGATGGTAGTAGTGGCATCTTACTATAGAGATCTTTTTCTTTAGCAGGAACCTGGAAGTGGGTCATAGTTTTTGGAAATATGGATGTAGCAAAATGCAAGACAATTCTGAATCAAGACCTGTAAGAAGCTGCAGAAGAAGGGATGGGAATTCACCTTCCAGCAAGACAGCCTACCTAAACAGTAGGCCAGAAATATGATGGATGAGTTATCTCATTTGTAAGAACGGCCAATTTGAATTCTAATTGGTCATGTTTGGCAAGATTTGAAAAAAAAAAAAACCTTTATAGATGCTCGGCAACAGGCTTGAGCCATGGGATATTTCGCAATTTTCAGTATGTAGATGTGCAAATCTGCTAGAGATATACCCCTTCAAAAATTACTTTTACAAGTTGTGACTTGAAGCGCTGATCCCACTTTCCAGAACTTTAATGTGTATTATTTCCTTTGTCTTTACAATAAATTGCTGTTTTGTTAGACATAAACCCCTTGATAAAATACAATAACAATTAAATAATAATTCTGCATGCCAAAGTAACTCTTAAGAAAACATTTTAACATTACATATTAACAGTAATTCCTCTCCTTAAGTGGAAACACTCAAAAGCAGTAGGACTAATTATAGCTCATGAACATCATAGTTAGATTAGGTCTAATACTTTGTGATTTTCTAATCAATGAACCACAAAAGGGGTTTCTAATTGATCCCATGTGTAGCACTGCATTTACATCTACATAACATGTTCAAAGAGCCCTCAATCCCAAAGGGCATCATAAGGCTGTAATCCTGATTTGTCAAATTAACAGTTTGCTACATTTGGGAAAAGGGTGCTGGTCCGAATAAAACTGCAACAGTTTATTGTTATGGCTGACGACAAAGGGTAAACATTTCAAGGAGAACACTTCAGGAATTTCCCCTGCTTAAACCACCACTGTAACATGGTGGAGAGGTTTCAAGGCTCGGATGAAAAGAGAGATGAGCAAAAGGACAAAGCTTTTCATTTACCGGTCATTTTATGTCTGTACTCTCACCAATGGTTATGAAATTTGGATAAAGGCAGCTGAAATAAACCTTATCTGCTGGGTGGCTGGACGATAGAGAAAGGGTGAGGATCATGGTCATCTGGGAAAGGATTGAAGTAGAGCTGCTTCTCTAGAATATGAGCCAGCATCTTTTTCAGATGCCCCCTAGATGCCTCCCTTGAGAGATGTTCTAGGCACGTCCCACAGGGAGGAGGCTTAGGAAACAGCGCATGACAAGCTGGAGGGACTATGTCTCCTGGCTGGTCTGGAAAGGCCTTGGGCTTCCACCAGTAGAGCAGGAGAATGTGCCTGGGAGTCTCAACTGAGACTGGAACCCCCAAGACACCGTTCTGGATAAGAAGAAGTTGAAGAGTACGAAGACTAATACTACAGGAATAATAATCAAACTGACTGAGTTAGAGAAAATCTCAAATTTAAAAAGAGCACTGAAGGTCCTGAAACTGCATTGGTTTATTAAAGAATTTAAGAAAGAATAAGCCTTTTATAATTTTTTTTTTGTTTGTTTGTTTTTTTTTTGCAATTTTGACTTTAACAGTTGAGTAAGTAAAAAAATATCAGAGTTCACCAATTTAATCATTGTCTTAATTAAAGGTAAAAAAAAATCTTAATTTAAATTGAAAGTTTAGCTGCTCTTTACACTGATTTATATTTTTTATTATGTGATTTTTGATTACTTGCTCCATCCAAGCTTCAGTTTTTGTTCATCTTGCTGCCTATTTTGGGTTTTGAGTCACATGTTGGGAAGCCACTGAAAAACATTTTACATCACAAAAAGGAGAGGACCAGATTTCACTGCTTCTTTTGAACCTCTGGAAACTCTTAGATTATGGTTTGAAAGCAGATCTGTGATTCATAAACTGGGTGCATTATGACTGAAGAGAGATAAATAAAACTACAAAAAGACACAATTTGTTCTTTACGTAATTTGGATTTAGCAGAGGTTTAACGGGTCTACATGTTTTAGAATCTGGGTTAGAAACAAATTTAACTTGTTTCAGGTAACATAAATAAATCAAGTCACAATCAAGTTTCGAAATCAAATTTAATAAATGAAAAACACATTCATAGCTAGCTGTATGATTCCAACTGAACAACTTTGCACATAAAATATCATATCATCAGGAACATCTAAGTAGAATCACTGTCAGTGTCTTCCAAACTGCTTCTTGTACATAGAGAAGACAAAAGTAAAGTGCAGTAAGGTGTCTTTGAGAAACTGGATAGTTTCTTTGTTCATAAAATTTACCATGACCTAAATGATTTCAAACTTCACACACATTTAAATGAGGTCTTATACACAGCATTAAACTCTCATATATGGATAATGATTTTAGTCACGGTTCTGATGATGGCCATGCTATTATATCTCTCTATCTATCTGCTTTCAGCTAGACTCAAATACCTCCACAGACATTAAATTGTACTGCCATGAAATTGTGTATGGACATCTCTGCCACTGGAAGATGACTCTTAATGATTTCTGTGATCACGTAATGTTTTTCACATTGTAATGAAGAAGCCAAAATGTGTAGTTTTCTTTTCTCAACACCAGACAAGTGGATCTGAGTCACATTTGATCTTTTAAGAAAAAAACTATTTTCCCTTTTCAGTTATAGAGCAATTATATGTATGTATTGTAGTTCAGAAGTTTAAATCCTCTCAAATTATGATATTTCTCACATGAGACTTGAAAGAGCAGTAGCACAAGTGTCACAACAAACATGCGTCGGCATGCGAAGACTTAACAAGGACAAAACACATAATGATCCAGAACCATGACACAAGGGAAGCATATATAGAAGGAGCAGATGGCTGGCTTTAGTCTGTTTAGCAAGGCAACAGGTGGACTGACTAAACTAGATGGCGAAAGAGACTAGTGCTGACTATGCTTAGTGTCTGCTATGTCACTGACCTCAAAAACTGTGCAGCCGAAATCTACCCTGGATAAATGTAGGATCCATTTATTGATCCAGACAGCCTTCAACTTTTTGAAATGTACCACATCTGCTTTACTCTTTTGTATCTGGTTCCCTTTCTGGCTTATATGTTTTTTTAAGAATTGATTTGTTTGCATGATCCTTCATCCAATATGCACCTGGTCCTTATGTCCAAGATGAAAGATGATTGCACTTCCACTCCATAGTGGAGCTGGTGGGAATAACTGTATCCATTCCAATATATTCTATTTATGGCAGAGATAATGAGAGAACTGTGTGAATGAGGGATAAAGGGAATTTATAAGAACCACAAGGGCTCAATCTAACAGTGAACAATAACAAAAATAAATCAAATTAAAATTAACTCAAGAAAAAAAGCAACTAAATGCAAAGAAAAATACAAAAAACAACTAGCAATTGTGATTACAGAAGTTAACAGATAAGGTTGGCAAAAGTAACAACAGCACTGTAGCCATTCAGCAAGCAGGTCCTGTGTTCAAATCACAGGCCAGCATCTCTCTGCATGGAGTTTACACGCTTTCTATGCATGTGTGTCCTCTCAGGCTACTTTGGTTTCCTCCGATGGGTGTCTTTAGGTGTCTCTAAATGGCCATCAGAGTGAGGATCATTTTCCAATTTCACCATCACACTGAGAACCAGTTTTTGTAAAGTGAGGACATTTTCCTGGTCCTTATAAGCTATTTAACTATGAATTGGGTTTAGGGCCAAGGTGTAAATTGGGTTTAGTTTAGGGTTGTGGTATGCACTAGTAATTGTTAGCTTAAGGGTTATTGTCAGGGTTATGGCATAGAAAGGTTGAATATAACAGTCAATGGGAGTCAGCACATGGTTGTCACTACTTATGGCAAGACAAGAATGTGTCTTCATGTGCATGTACTGTATATATATATATATATATATATATATATATATATATATATATGGTTCTATTTCTGCAAAGGACTGGCTGGTAAAAAGCAGTAGGCAACCATTAGCCTGATTGATAAGCATTAGAAGATGAATAGATGTATGTGCAACAAAATATGGTCACACTTGTTAAAGTAATGTCAACAATAGGAAAAAGAATGATGAATCCAAATGAAAACTTTAAATTGAATTCTCACAATTGCAAAAATAACACATAAATTCTAGATTTCAAACAAAAATATTAGCATTTTTTCAATGTCAATGCAGTAAAAATTCTACATTTTTTAATGCTACTTTTATGTGCAGAATTTTATTTTTTAATTTAGGAAAAGCTGTGTATTGGATACCATTTTCATAACAATGAAACAACCTTACATCCGATGAATCACTAAAAACCTAAATTCAACACCAAGCTTTTGGTGCTAAGGGGATCTTTTAACTTCAAACAAAAATAAGTGTATTTTGTCTTAGCTGGATGACCAGTAACTGCAGGATGACAGAGCTGAATGATAGCATAAGATCTGAGAGTGTTCAATTACTCTCACCACAGGTGTTCCCTGGGCTCAGGATGAGAGAAAATGGAGCGCACCACTGTCAGGACTTAGTGTCAGACGGCATGTACAGCCTGCAAAGGAAAGCACAGGAATGGATAGTGAGCTGAATCCCAACACCTGGCTCTAATGAAATTGGCATGCAGAACTCGCAGACATTAGCTTCAACTCATATGTGTGAAATGTAGATTCCTGCAGATGGCAAAACCAACAGGATTAGCTTTCCAGATCTTTTGTCCATCTACTGCATTTTTCAGTGCTGCCTTTTTCTGTGTACTCCACACAACTATCTAAATCCCAGGTAAAGATATCATTTCCCTGTAATTTTGTAAAGAAATATGGAAGAGTTAACGGTTAATATCCAATTATGCAAAGGAGTGGCTGTGTGTTATTCCTGTTTATGTTTTCATGGCTCTTTCTTATTTGTGGTGTGCCTCATGGTGAATCTGCTTTTTCAGAAGATGCTATGCTCAACATCAAGCAATTAAAACTTTAATTATGCTGAAATGAGAAACTGTCTCTGATGCTTAATTTCTCATTTACTCATGTAGGAGAGAGGCTATGAAGTTTCATTAAGTTTACCCACCAGGACAAAATATAGATCTGCTAGGAGAGCCTGACAAACAAGCCGCATATATTCTTCATTGTCTGAGATTTAAGATTGAGATAACTCATAGGCAGCTAAAATCTATAAAATAAAGGTGTTTAAAATAAGCCTTCTTAAACATTTGTAGTTAAACACTTGCACTATTATATTATTCTATCTATGATGCACAGCTTGGAATCATTGCATACCTCTCCTTAAACCTCTTACATTTTTAGTCACTCTCAGAAAAATGTACCCATTGATTTTAATCCATGACAGGTTTGTAGGAAACCCTGGGCATGTTTTCATTTGTCTGGCCACCCCAAGATAATAAAATTTTATATAGACTCAGCCCTAATACAAACTGAGCAGTACACGTTGTTTTTTGCTTCTAGAGACACCAACTGTAATGCAAGCCAATTATCTACATGCATGGCGCTCTTTTAACAATGCTCCAACCTGAATATTGATGCAGTCTTGTGCATCCAAATTTACATGTCACTGTGGAACACTGAATACAAAGTGGACTGGATTCTTTATTTTTTTAAGGCAGGCTCATACTTTTCAGGTTCAAGGTCTGTATGTACTGTTGCATTGCTTCAAAAGATTTTGGAGGTGATGAAAGTGATAATCTGCTTTTGAGTCACTGCCAACTGTGCTTGTTTCTTGGACCGTACAGGCTCCCCTTTGAATCCAAAAATTAGGATTGCTTTCTTGTCACTGTCTGCCAGTCAACATGGTAAAGTGTTTGACTTATGATTGGACTCCCCTCTTAAGACTGAGCAACTGAACTGAGAGGGCTAAACAAACAGACAGCAGCCTGAGGAGTCTATCAGTATTCTGCTGTCATACTTGGACGCAGCAACATGCCGATCTGTTTGCTTTCTCACAATCCCGCACTGCCATGCAGATATTGTACTACTCTCGCATGCTGAAATCTGCCCTCAATGTCACAGTTGGCATGACTTCCTATTATAGGTCTATGCTGCTACAGAAAGGGCTGTATTTAAGCAAATAAAGGAAACACAAAAATAACGTAATTAAGTTAATTTGTCTGACTACGAAGGTGTCACCAAGCTTGACTGTAAGAAAAACCAATACATGTGGGCTTGAAAGCTTAGTAAACATAAAATGCTTATGAATTATTCCTAAGACATTCAGCTGACTCGAGGTGAATTTTAGAGCACACTCTCATTTAATATTCACCACTCATATTCCTTATACTGTCCTTTCATCTAATTTCTTTTGAAGTGCATAGAGGGATTTTGTAAGTTACTTGAAGATTAAAAAGCTATATACATTTAGCTCCCACTTTATTGGGTACACCTGGCAATTAATTCTTATTACATATGGAGATACAGCCAATCAAACAACAGCAAGTCAGTACATCCAGGTATCTGAATCTGATAAAGACGACCTGCTGTAGACTTTAAAGCCATCACCAGCATGAAGAAGAGATTGCAATGACTAAATGTAACATAACTCTTGGTCTGACAATGTTTGCCTTTTATTATACAAAGTCTGTTTGTCTTCATGCACAACTTTTTCTTAGGTTTAATGGTTCAAATAACAGTTCCTATGAAAATTAAAAAGAGAGATCATATTTCTCATATCCTTGCTTCTCTTCATAGGGTTCCTGTTAAATCCAACACAGAATTTAAAATCCTCCTCACATATAAAGCCTTAAAATCTCCAAACTCCATCTTAACTAAAGATCTGATTATTCCTTATGTTCCTAAGAGAACACTCCATTCTCAGTCTGCAAGTTTACTAGTGGTTCCTAGAATTTCTAAAATAAGAATAAGAGTCAGGTCTTCAGTTATCAGGTTCCTCTCCTATGGAACCAACTACCAGTTGTGTCATGATTTTATCTAAAGCTCGGACCCACATGCAGTGAAGCCAAACAGAGAGACACAGAGTAAAAGTTTGAACGGGTTTTATTGAAAGGTTTTAGAGTTCGGTGGAGAGTTACTCCGAACTCTGCTAGGCCGGAAAAATGAAAGACGAGGGGAAGACAGACTGTTAGATTCAGGCTCAGTGGGGAATTGGAGTTGTTAATCTTCAAGGAGGAGGATTTGTTGCCACTCACGTTTCCAGAGAAGAAGAGACACGTAGACTCCAGTCTGTGTGTTGGTCTTCCAG
>NW_015150537.1:3290-34277 GCF_000732505.1 Cyprinodon variegatus | reverse complement strand
ACAAGTTGTAGTCCGTGAGGGAGACAACCTGTCTATATTTAAGGCAAGGCTCTTTAAGGCAACTTTCCTTTTTGATTAAGCTTATAGTTAGAGTGGATTAGGTTATCCCAAGCTATCTCTATAGTTATGGTACTATAGGCTTAGACTGCTGGAGGAAATATCATTCCATCATTGCTGGAGAGAAAATATCAGCTGTGTTGCTGCCATCCAGACCTTTGTTTATAGCAGTGGCGACTGGTGGAATTTTCTCCAGGCGGGGTTATAAATTCAAAATAGATGTATACCAAAAACCAATCGAACGCTTTCACACTGGTGTGATAGATGTTGTCTGCTTTGTGCCATTAGCTACAGCTAGTTGAAAAACCTGTTTCAACCCCAAAAAAATCAGCTTTTAGTGGCTGTGGGAATGGCTCAATGAACCGCGAATAAGGCGTCAAACACGATGGCAAGCAACACGGGTTAAAATCGCCTTCAAACGACTTGGCTCCGATCGGCATACAGTCAGAACAACAGACCCTTGTCAGCCTGTTGATTTATGTCATACCTTGAGCGCAACGTACATAGGTCATGACCAGTGATGGGAGTAATGGCGTTAAAAGTAACGCTGTTACCTTTTTTAGTAACGAGTAGTAATCTAACTAATTATTTTGACGGTAACTATAGCGCAGTTACCATTGCCGACATCCCGTTAATGCACGTTACTCAGGTCGCACAATTAACCTTTTTTCATGATAGGACTCGTGTGCGCCTTGTCATGAGACTTGGCTGATGTATAGTGAGATTACGTCTGTCAGTTTGGTAGGTGAGTGTTTCCGCTGGCGGGTGTTAATTTACAGCACACACAGAGAGATGGAGAGTGAGGAAGACTCCAGCAGCAAAACAGCCTTTTCCAGATGGAAATGCCGGGGTTACGTTGAGCTGTGTTCCACATCAGATACCGTTTCCCCTGCATCTCCGCACAGCGCAGGCGGCACAATTAACTATCTGACGGGGGTTTAGAAGCCGTTCCCCCCATGTTAAGCAGGGGAAACACTAACTAACGGGGTTTATAGGCCCGTCAGGGAGCGTTTCCCCATGTTAAAAAGAGGGAAACGCTATCTGATGCGGTTTAGAAGCCCATCAGATACCGTTCCCCCCACGTTAAGCGGGGAAAAACACTATCTGACGGGGTTTATAGGCCGGTCAGATAGTGTTCCCCCATGTTAAGCAGGGGATACGCTATCTGACTGGGTTTAAAAGCCCATCAGATACTGTATCGTTCCCCCATGTTAAGCAGATGTCATTTACGTTGAGTTGCAATAAATGCAAAACTCCCTGCAGGTACTTGTCTTTGTCGTCCACTATATTCAGCTGGCTTTTGAAAAACACGGCGAGAAGGTCAGGGCTGAGTGGTGAGTGTTACGGGAGCGAGAAACGCAATAGTTACTTTTACTAGTAACTAGTAACTTTTATTGTAGTAAAAACTCAGTTAGTAATTCAGTTACTTTTGGGAAAAGTAACTAGTTAGTATAATTAATATGGGGGGGCAGACTAATTTCAGGCTAATTTCAGTGTAAAAGTATCTTTATACAAGAATAATATACAAGAACAAAGCTCAGATCTCAGTTAGGGACGACTCCTTTGGGATGTGAAAGGGAGATTCACAAGGAGATTCACAAGATGAATGTTCTGTTGATGCATCTACAGCAAGGTTCTGATGATATTATGCATTTTTGTACCAAATTCTCAAAGGAATGTGAGTAAATGCCATTAAGAAATTTTAAAATAAAATTTGGGTCAACCAAATTTTAGTAACAAAGTACATATTAGTACAAAGTAGCAAACCAGATGGATGGATGGATGGATGGATGGATGGATGGATGGATGGATGGATGGATGGATGGATGGATGGTAGTAATTAGTGGCATGTGTGTATAAAGGCATGGAATTTTGATCCTACATATAAAGCCTGTGGTGTTCTGTCATTGTGGTCACAGTCAAACCACAGATTCCTTCCGTGGAGTTTCTTTAAATTTCTCTTTTACATAAGAACTAGCCCTTTATATACTCAATTTGAGAGGCTCTATCCTTGATCTCACAAGTTTCCTGCAGACTGAAAATGAAAGCAAACTGTACAAGCCATTATGCCATCATGCTATTAAGGCTGAAGCGCACAATGCATTTTTTACTGAACTGAACTTTTATTAGTCATTACAGCTTCTGCCCTGCTGTTTGCTCCTGTTGTTCAGATATTGTTTTTGTCTCTGGTCATTCAGTGACATAAGAGATGAAGCACTGCCATGCCCAACTTTCTAATCCGTCTCCTAATCTTTTTCCACACAAGAATGGCATAGAAAAATGCAGACAATTTAGTGAAGACTTTTTCCGCACTTGCTGTTTACACAGCCATATCACATTGTAAAGGTTCTTTGCTGGAGAAAAGCTCATAAAGCAAGAGATCTAAGAGAGGTGCACTCACAGATACGAGAAGGATCCAGGTCTAAAAACTGTGCTGTTTGCAATTAAGATGGTTCATATGTGCTGATATCGTTAAAAATTTTTTTACCATGTATCCCAGCTCCTAGTAGAAAGAGAATGTAGGGCCCAAGCAAACTCATATGCTGACTGTTGCTATAGGTTAGATAATTTTCTGCGAACCTGCATAGAATTTAGGGCAGATGGATGATTCTCAGCACCCTATAAACAAAATAAAAAGTAAATATTATTCATTGAGAAAAATGTGTTTTTATTTTTGATTGAAACAGACTTACCATTAGCATATTACTTTCAACAAAGACTGAAAAAAGACATTAAAAAGACATTAAAAATGTTTGCAAGCTGGAGTTCTCAGTGTCAAAAATGTCATGGTTTGTCAGAAAGCAACACAAGAGACACAAAGATCAAATGTCTATATGCATGCATTTTTACACTCATTACTTTGCAATTCCATTTAAGCGGAAGATTTGTTTCATCAACATTTGCACATAGCTTATCAAAGGACCAGGAGGATTCCTCTTTTATTGTTAGAGATATACTAAACATCAGTTGTGAAAAACTGACCTGCAATAAAGGTATAGTGCTCAATCTTTTCTCGGGGTCATCTAAATAAGTGGTTCTCCTAATTGTTGATCAATCTGGTTATATATTTACATAAGGCTGTCCTACGTACTTGTCATCAGTCAGGTATCTTTTTCTGCGTACTTTCGATCATATATGTGTGGTTAGCTATGGTTTTAGACAGTCAATAAAGCTCACCTTTTTTACCACGATTCTTTGAAAATGGCAGAGGGTTAAAGTGTCTACAAAAAGTATGAGAACAAAAGAAAGACATCAGAAGAGATATATCCCGGAATGCTCTCCTCACAAATCATAATGGGATTTGCTGTCACAGCAGCCCACTGTCCCCATAGGCTGTCGCTAAGCTACAGCGGCGACTAATAACAAAAATGGAGCGGTGGAGGAGGAGTTATGTGACCAGCGGGGAGTAGAAAGTAGTGATGGCAGATGGCCGCTCACACTGAGCCTGGTTCTGCTGGAGGTTTCTTCCTGTTAAAAGGGAGTTTTTCCTCTCCACTGTTGCTACAAGCTTAGTGTGATGGAATGCATCCAAGTCAATGAGTTGATGGGATCAACTGGTTTTCCTTAGATAGAAAACTTTGAATCAATTTGACTGTATTATCTGGTGAACTGTAAACTACCTTGAGATTACATGTGTTGTGAATTGATGCTATACAAATAAACTGAAATTGAATTGAATTATATAGGGATTTAGGGGTTAGAGCAGATGTTTGGATACAGGGTTGTGCATGTGTAACATTTGTCTCATAGTAAATTGTTCTATATTATTGTGATTCTAATAATAAAATATGATCTGTAGAGAGCAATATTTGCTTTCTAACCAAAGCCTGCTGAGATTATATCTGCAATGTCACAGAAAATTAAACTTATCTTGGCTGTATTGTTTTGACCATTATCTGTTTCTGGCTGCCAAATTGTAGATTGGGTTATGCTGCTTTCTGTCCCTATACGGATAAATATCTCCTTGGTTTACCTCTTTCTCTGATCAAAGGAGTCCTGTTTCCGGTGACTGTTCTCATTACCAAGGTGTCGAACATTTATTCTTTATTAAACCATGCAGTATCAATAAAATGCACAAAAGAAGCTCATCCTGAGTCATCAATTAAAAAATAGTTTGAAGAATACTGATACTTTCGGCATACATTTAACTATCAAGACCGCCTAGACTCAATTAGATAAGTTCCTGTTTGGGTACATTTCAACCAAACACTGCATTTCAGGGATTTCTTAATGCCTACAAGTCTTGCATGAATAATCTGTTCATTCGATCAGACAGTTCTATGCAAAAACAATGTTTGTCCCAATTGCTGCTGATTTTTTTCTTTTTATGTTTGTATCATCTTTTCACAGCTAGACTCTGTTTTGCCTATTTTTCTTTGAAGTAATTTTTGACAGAGATCATCTTTTAAGACTTCCTGTTTTAGGTTGTACTGCAGAGTCACTTTAGCTCTGGACTATGAGTAGGTCATTCTGAGAAATAATGTAAATTCATAAGCTAATCTAAACCTTTTAGAAACCTTTTCCTGTTCATAACTGACAAAGCATCATGTCTTGGATAATGAACCTTTGTCTGCAGTTTCCTGTTAGATCCTAGTTTATTTTGAAACAGTTGAAGACAATGTTATGCCATAAGCCATGACATTAAGTTTAAATGTTGGTGGGGAAAAATGCTTTTCTCTGCTTCAAACTTTGCTGCAGACCCCCTGCAAAACACTCCCACAAGAATACACAACAACAACATCTAATTCCCCCCCTGCCATGCTTGGTATAAAAGGTATTGCAATTCCAAAAGTCCTTCTCTATGGTCGTAGAGCTAGGGAGAGAGAGAGGACAAAGCACAGGAATAACAAAGACAACATGGCTAAATTGACTTCATTCATTAACCCCTGCTCAAGATAAGTATCCTAAAGCCAAACTCAGAAGCACATTACTGTAAAACATACCAACTGTGATATTCTGCTGTACAGAACTAACTCAGAGTTCCAAGGCCACCTGAAGTCATTTTGAAAAGGGGTTGCTATGAATTATTTTTTTTTTTTGACAAAAGAGCTATGAGCCTAAAGGCCTATTTAAAAAATAATACATAAAAATAAATAAATTGATTGAGATTCACTCCTTTTTTGTCATATACACTTCAGTACTTGCATCCAGGGTCTGTAACACACAGACGTCATCAGTTCTCAGGTGAATATATGCGCTATTAATCAAACTTCACAACAAGACTATAACAATTATTTGGTCAGTCGATATGAACCTGAGTCACTGTGTTTATGCCAGATGTGACTCTGTTAGCACAAAAATCCTTTAACACAAACCACAAGGAATTATTATTTTTTTTTTTGTATTTAAATGTTATTGAACAGTTTTCCACATACTTTACACAAAGAACACAAGATCAAAATAGATCAATGATCAAAATACCACTCTCTAAAATACTATGGTTACATTAAATTGCACGAATAGATATGAAAGTGCGCAGCGGCACCATGCTCTTTGAGCTACAGGCAGGGTGCCCTGGTTACACGCTAAGTTGGGTTGTGGGTGCTGGGCCTGCTGATGCAACTGCCATCAGAGGAGACTTTTTCAATATAAACTTTGTTTCTCAAACATAAGCCCTATTTACACTACCCTCTCAAAACCAATCTGTGCTGTGTTCAGATGGGGGCTTGGATCAGTTAACTGCTTAGTTTCTTATGTCCATTTGCACACCAATCTAGCGCGGTTCCTCACCTGCTAGTGCCGATCAATGATACTACTGCTCTCTAGAGGTAAACAAGCAAATCAACATGCCCGCAACATTCAGGAAGTTTGGTTATAAGTGTGATATTTCCTTTTTGTAGAGAGTTAGGCAAAGAAGGCAGCCTTTGGACAATTTACTTGACAGGGTGGGTTTTGAGAAATGGATACAACAAGCAATAGTCTAATCAGGGCATACAGACAGGAAACAACAGACGTTGAGGTTCATAGCACTGCTAAGCAGAATCATCACTGAAAATCGTGTGGCACAATCGGGAAGCTAGTATTTTTATGAATGTCTGAAATTTCATTATTATTTATTCTGACAGTAAGCAGATGATGTGGTCTGCTCTATGTTTTCTGAGAACTGAACCAGAACGGAACCGCGCTGAGCCCTGCTGATGAGCTAATACTTTTTTAGCACGTTTTGATTGTGTCTGGCAAGGTCCGGCTCAGTTTTGCGTGCCATTCGCACTAATCAGTTATCTTGGTTATCGTGCCCGAACCGATCTCGGCATGGTTTCAAAAGGGTAGTGTAAATGGGGCTATAAAATGCATGCCAAACTGTGTAATGATTGAATAATTTTATTGTATATTGTTTTCAGGCATTTTCATTTATTTTTCTTTGTGTACATAGTTACTTAATTTAGTTACTTTTTGCTTGTTTAATTGAAGTATGTTTGATTTGGAGTAGCATGAGTTTTGTTGATAAGTTTCTTTTATTTTGTATGGAAGTTGCTGTCAAGCTCCAAATTAAGGCGAGTACAACCACATTAGCTGAAATTGGCAAGGAGGTTGGTTTGTTGGTGACTGTCTCTGTTTCCAGATCAGAGTAGTAAAGTGTACAAAAAAAAGAATATATATGCAGTAGTTTAAACTTGGGCTGATTTTAAATAGGGCTGCTTAGTGGTGGAGTGGCAGAGTAGTACAGTGTCCAACAGGGATAGACTGAAGACCAGTGATTCCCAGACCTAGACCACACCCTACAAGTCCAAGATCACTACCAAGACTAGACCTTCGAAGAACAAACCAGGACTGAGGTCAAATTGTTTAGAACTTCTTCAAATAATTCAGGACATTATTTTTGTTCACCACAAATTGTAAAAATATATGGAACTCTGTGTTGTTGTTTTATTGAAATTTTAGTTCAGTTGAACAAGCTCGTTTTGCCTATCTCATTTATGCTTATTATTGATGTTCCCACATCCATGAGAGGCAAAGATTAATACATTGCAGAGCTCAAAATGGTTGGCTCCTTGTAGTCTATTCAAGTCTACTTAGGCCTTAACATCTGTTTTCTAAGTCCCTTCTTGTGTTGATATATGTGCATGGATAAACAAAGTTTAAGGCGAAATATTAATCTGTTTTTCAGTTTAAAAAATTATATAAAAGAACACATTTGAGCAACATTTTTATCATGCTCAATGTTACTTTTGAAAAGGATGGGCCTAATCACCTCCAGTGCAACATATTTATTATCATAGAAACCGCAAAACAAATACATACAGCAAGTTATAGGAGTTGCTCGGTGTATTCACTCTAAACTGCTTCACAACAAGCTGGCCAACTTGTTCCGCTGCCCAGAGTGTCAGCAACTGGTACACGCTGCACTGAGTGCCCTCTGCTCACAGAACTCATATCATACCTTTAACGAAAGCAATAGATTCTAACTCTGGTTTATTTAAAAGAAAGTGACCTTAGAACTTGAAATAAAACAGGGGCCGACTAACTTAATGCAAATTTGTCTTTCATGTTGCTACACTCTCACCCACAAAATTAAATGTAAATGTATGTATTTCCAATAATCCATAATACTTAGCTGTGAATATTAAACTGATATTAATAGTTAGTAACCTGTTATCTGAGCAGTCATAAAAGCATAAATGAAATTTACGGCTGTTCTCTTACCCTTGGGAGGGTTTAGTCTGTTAAAAAAACTGATGTAATGCCAAACAGTAATCTTATAATGACAACAGGAGTCCAAAAATTTGAAAGAACCACTTATGCTCCACTTAAGTTTCCCAGACTGTCACTCTGGTTTGCTGAGCAAGACGCTTTGCTCAAGATTGCTGCAAGCTGCCTACTTCTTCCTAAGTTACGGATGCAATACAGAAGATAAATACAGTTGTAAGGTATGATTTTAGTGATAATTAAAGTTGATAATTTTAGGAAAGCACTTTTTAAGATGTATGCATAGTTGTGCAGTGAGAAATAACTGCTTTCCAATTATTTTTGGTTACATCAACAACCTTACCTGCGTGTGTAATGCACGAGAATCAAACCCAAGATTCAACCAGCACAGGTCAGTGACTTTTACAAGGTTTATTGAAAACAAACAGGGGAAGCGCTTTACTTGCAGGACACGCTTTCTTTGCTCCGACTGGAGCCCCTGGAGGCAGAGACACGGGTTAGAGACCAGTGGAGGCAGGTATAATGAAAGCTGAGGAGCTGGGTCACTAACCTGACTGAGGAGGACCAGGGCAAGAAGTGCCGGTTTGAGGTGGAGAAGCAAGTTTGGAGCTGAGGTCCGCTAGCAGGCAGAGTTTGGAGGCAGAAGGTTCCAGTGGGGCTTTGCAGAGACGTGATCTAGAGGGGTCCGCGTTCGGCAACAGTGAGACAGTGAGACAGTGATCCAGCGGCAGATAAGACAGAGAGATCCAAGAGGGAAGGTCCAGGTCCAGTCCAGGTTTGTTAACTGATTGGTTTTAGTACTCACAGGCAGGAGGGTCAGGCTTGCAGACAGGCAGTCCAGGAAAAACAGGGTCCAAAGTCCTGAAGCAGATCCTTTCAGGTTTCCAGGCAGGCAGACATAGGCAGAACTGGGGCAGGCAGGCTCGGTAACAGAAAGCAGATCAGTTCGGGCAACAGACACGCAGACAGGCTTGCAATAGAACGGTAACAGGTGAAACCAGTTGAGGTTGATTACAGGCATGGTAGAGCTGAACAAGAGTGCAGAGTGGACAGATAGACCAGCACCAGTGCCACAATCATTACAGCACTGTACATATGGTTTTACCATTATGTTCAAATAACTTAATGTGAAAGCCATAAATCAAAACACACTTTTCAAAACCTTTATGGCTTTCATCAGACTTTTAATCTTGCAGAGCCTTGAATGCCAATGCCTTCTGTTATTGTGGATAGAAGACTGATGCCAACTATAACTTTTTCGTTGGTTGAACAAGGTTGTTGTGACAACAATATGTCTGTACTTATTGTGAGGAAAATATATGAAATTGGGCTGTCAAAATCAGTGAGGCAGAATGAAAGCTGTATGTTTCAAAGAGCAGCATGTCTAACAACCAATTTGTGGCTGTGGTTGCTGGAGCATGGCAGGGACTTCTGTAAAGATATATTTGCTTTGTATTTTGCTTATATTTTCCTTTTAAAATATCACTATAATGAGCTTAAATAAATGTCACAATTGAACTATTAATCAAGTTACAAAGGGAAAATGGAGAGATTGTGGGTGATGCCTATATCCAGCAATCATTGGTCAAGAGCCGGTACATAGGGAAAAGATTGACAGTCTATCACAAGGTTGCAAACATACATACAAAAAAAACAACAACTACACATTCATACAGTTGATTCTAGTGGCAAGAGAAAGTGAGCTATTAACCTAATATGCATAATTGTTCGACTCAGGCCGGAAGTTGGAGTACCCAAACAAACACCCGCACAATCATAAAAAGAGAGAGGGCCCAGGCTGACAATTATATAACAGACTGGGTCGTAGTTCAGCATATTTGACTTAATCAAAATAGAAAAAAGAAAGGAAGAGTTACAGGTTATTAAACACTAAATAAAGCCCTATTTCTTTAAAACTGTCGTCTATAGGGCTCGCCTAAGATGTTAATTTGCCTAACTATTTAAATTTATTTATTTAACTGACTTTATGTTGTCAATTAATGTTTTTTGCCATTCAAAGTTACACCTTCTAGTTACTGATTCTTGTTTATTACTTTATTCAGTAGAAGAATAGTGTTCAGACCAAGTTTTGTCTGGTAATGAAAATCAGCAAAAAACAAAATGTATTGATCAAAATAGAGGATGGCATTTTTTCCGACAAAACACTGACTATTATTGACTTAGTCATCTACAATATGAAGTCCTGTATAAAGAGACTCAGTGCACTATTTAGCGATGAAGCACAATCTGAATGACTGCATTAAGCTTTTGGTTTGACGGGAAAAAAAAAAAAAAAACTCATTGTCGCTTATATTCTAAGTCATTGCTTGGACTATGTAAAAGTGCATTCAATCCATTTTAAAGGGATAAAAAAGAATTTATAAAAAAAAAAAAAAGGCCTGCCCCTGTGCTGCTTCCATCAGTGCTTCTGTGTTGTCCTTCAGCCCGGTCCTCGGCCATTGGTAGGATTTGGTCATATCAGCCACTTCAGCCATCTGTCAGTGGTACATCCCATGCAGGGGTGTTTCCTCCTGTGATGGTTCCTTCAGTTCTTTCATTTTCAGCTTTCATTTTCTTAGACATTCACTGGGTGTTTCATCCCTTGGGGCCATCTTCCGGATGTATTCTTGGAGCTTGAATGTTTCACCTGCAATTGTAGCTTTGATGCTTACTAGTCATCTGCCTCCTTCTTTGCGCTTAGTTTATCGTGTCATGATTCAAGTCATGATTCTTGGCTGTGCTGCTGTCTTCCTCTCCTGTTGATTTGTTATTGTTCTCTCCTGTGTTGTTTACTAGACCTACTCTTCGACTACAATGTGCGAGATCATCTGCCTTTTCACAGCCTTCAACCCTTGCTTCATCAGCCAAGTATACTCTTGTTCTGTCCTGTCCTGTCTGTCCCTGGCTTCTGCCTTTCCCCAACTTTACCATTGATCTAATCCGGAACCTTGCCTAATCTCTGATCATGATTAAGTCCATTGGATTCTGAAAATTATTTGCCTGAATGACCTATCGTGCATGAACCTGGGCAGTCTATTGCCCTTTATCTGTAGGATGGTGGATTTCAATACCCCAGCTTTCTGTAAACCTTCCCAAGACCTCAAGGCCAAGACCTCAACCCCATTCTCAAGAGCTCCACACCCTTGTTGGAGTTGGACTTTGACACCTGGTTATACTCACTTTCTTAATCGTTTTCATTTTATTTTCTGTTTTTTACCGCTGTCTGGACTCTTATCTTTTTTTGTGATACAGAATCACCAGAGGAATCTGAATTAAACTGGTACATTTCAACACCTACTCTTTAGTTTTAAAGCTACAGTGTGTAACTTTTAGCGACATCTAGCGGTCAGACTGCAGACTGCAGCAACATGAACATCTCCCCCCCACCGCTTCTCCCCCCCAACAGTACGGCGAGCGTTACGGGACAAAATGTCTTCCACGACGTCCGCATCACCTACCTTCTCAAGTGATGAGGTTTGTTTACATAGATAATTTTACCGATAGTATTTCATTAGTCTGTGTAGAGTATAGATTTCATGTAGACTTAAGATAATAAATATACCCGTTATTTTTTCTACATCGTTGTGACATTTTGGCGATCTCGCAATCACTAGTTTGTTGGCTCTGCGCTGCCGTAGCGCAAAGATGTCTGCCTCCATGGCTGCGAGACCCGCTCCTATGTAATTATAAATAACGAATTATAAGGCAACGCAAATATTAAGGTTAAGAGGCTGAGCTCGTAGATGATGATAAAATAACATAGTTATGTATAATATATTACATTTCTGACTGTATATCCCTGTAATTATTACACACTGTAGCTTTAAAGTAAATCTTTTCAAATCCATTTTGCCTTGGCTACCTGTTGGGCTCTAGCTCTTTACTTAAATTGTGAATAATGGATTTTTTTGGTGGAGTCCACCATGCATGGCGAGTAACGTTCACGTTTTAACATCAGTGGCCTGAATTTCCTACTTTTCCTTCAACATATTATTCTAGCAGGGTATCTTATCAGAGTTCGCATTAGTTGTTGCAGGTATCTGGATGTTGCTGATTTTCTTGTGGCTTCCTAATGGTTGATCTGTTCTGCAACTGCTATTCCCCCTTCTGAGAGTTCAATTCCCTCTCTGTTGATTACCTTCCCTCTCCAAGTCACCATTTGGCCACCTTTCAACAGCCCCAATGTCCGACGTTATTGCTGTAGATTCTGTTGGTGTGGATAAGTCGTGTCTCGTTCCCTCTTACCATAACCCTAACCCTTTTTTAATTCTGATTTGTTTGCTTCATTGGGGCTTGTCCTGATCCATCAACACTTGACATGGACCTTGTTTGACCGGGCAACATTTGAACAGGTATGGTTCTATGTTTATCCGCTCTCATATTATGAGGTTGGCACACAGCCATTTTAGCAGTTGTTATCTTTCAGTTTCCTCTCATCCAAAATGTTAGAGTAATGTGTGATCATATCCATCTGCATTTCAGTTGACAGAGTTCACACACCCCTTTTACCGGTCTCTCTCCAATTAATTTGTCCATTTGTGTCTCAAACAATAAGTCTAGTGCCATATTCTAAGCAGTAAAGTACACGTTGCCCTCATGACAAGTAGCTAATTGTATAGACCACAGCCATAGCCAAATAATTTCAGACCACTCTGGGGTCATATTAAACAATCCATCCATACCATACCAGGCTGTCCCTAATTTGCATACAAGAAAAAAAGACTGAAAAGTGACATAATCTGTAATTTAAGAGGTTTCAGAATAGGTTTCTTCTTGTTTCTTCTTGTTTTAGGTTTTCATACTTCTGCCATTACATCGGTGTACAAATCACCATTGACTCAAAATGAGCTTTAGACATTCTTACTAGCCAATTTCTAAATATCACATATCCTCTCCTAACATGCTGTATATACTTTTAACCCAGGGTTGAATAATTAGGGCATTTATGTATTCTCTCGTCGTTTGGTTGGTCTGTCAGTCAGTTTATATAGCCAACACCATTTGAACACTTGCTGTATAACCATAAAAGGCCTGGTTACAAACAAAGAGTCTTCAAAAGGGGAGGGGAGAAACGACAATAATCTAGCAAAATCAAAGCGAATATCATGGGTAAAGGTGGGTTGTTTTTTGAACCTTTTTGTCAGCTAGGCATTTTAGCATCACTATGTTACAATTTCTATCAGTGCTATAGCAGAAGACTGCAGTTAAATTCCACTACTTTATTAAGGTTAAAAATGTCTTGCACCTACTTATGAAAATGTATCATAGTCTCAAGTGTTTTAACAACCTAAACCCTGATGGAAATGCAATGCCTTCCATTGTTTCTGAAAAGGGTATAAATCTTGATGTTCTGAAATTGGAAACTGCTGAGACTTCTCTTGTCTATAATTAGAGAATGGATCACAGGAACAGAGGATACAGCAACAGCAACTTACCACCCAGCTGAAAGAAGTAATGGAATTGATTTGTGCCCACACAATATCAGTTCCTCAAGTTGCTTCGCTCAATGCTCCAATCGTTGATTACCCAAGGCAAGGAAAGAACTCTTCCTCTCAAGCTAAAAACCAAAGCATCATTATTTCACCTACTAACCCAAAATAATAGTCAAACTTTACTCACAGAGCAACAAAAAACTGAAATTTAAAAGGAAACATTCTTACTCAAAGTTTAAAAACATATAAGAATTTTTTTTTCAGAAAGCACCAGCTTTAGCAGGCATACCTATCATTCAGGTTTATGATGGTTTCTTCAAAATACTGAAAATGATCATGTTTAAAATATATTCATTTTATATTTCTGGCGAAGTGTAATAGATTGAGCCTATACTATTGCGAAAGATAACATTTTGTTCTTTGTTGTTAAACCTCATGATGAATTATATTTTATAAATACAGACAATATTTCATATTGTTAACAATGAAAGGCAGATAATGAAGAGTGGAGAGTAGAACTCAGTATGGATTACTCCCTTGTACCTGTCTTATCTTTTATTAATCAATCTTTTTTCAACACAGTGTAAACTTAATTGGATGCAATAGAACTCTTTAACAAAACAAGTACTGTTTTTATGTTGTTGTATTTTTCTAACACAGCTCTGAATAATAAAATTTGGTTGTTTAAATTTGCATTCTGTCTTTTAAACTGATGCACAAAAAATACAAATTACAGACTGTTAATCCAATACATTTCATTTAAGTCAAAATGCTACTTGCACATTTTCATTAAAGCATGATTTGTAGTCAAAACATTATTGGGCATCGTTCATGAACATGAAGGCAATAAGATGTATTTTTTTTGAGAGAGATATACACTGAAAGTTTTATTGAAGTTTTAGTCACTGAAACCTCCAAACCTTTGTCTGATTTGGGTTTTTTAATGTATATTCTCCATTTGAATACAAAGTATGCCTCCTACAAATGTCATCAGTTTAATACAAAACAATTCGATGTAGATGTCATATCTTAGGAAACATATATATACACATCTGAAAATACAGTAAAGACATCAATTTGAAAGATTGCATGTTTTCTAAATATTTGACAAGTTTTCCTAGCGAAAAAAAATTGCTAAATTGCTATATTGAGCAAAACCTTTATGTTTTTATTTGGAGCAACAAGCCAATTAACATTTATTCAGGTAAAAATATTGAGTATCTGAATTGGTAACACATTTCTAAGTGGCTTAGATCAGATTTATTGGGGGTAGAAAAGATCGAATTTTGGGCTGTTTAGACGTGAGTCTGTACGGCTAAAAGTATTGGATTTGGGTTGCATTTGACTGCACTATGGACTTGGTCTGTGTTAGATGACTAAATAATTGTCCTTTTTGCCTCAATAAAAACACAATGTAATGAAAAAAAAAATATCACAGACTTCCTGACAGATAACAAACAGCCCTTGAAGCTTGGAAAAAAATACTCTGATTCCAAGACTATCATCACCGGCGTCCCTCAAGGCTGTGTTCTTTCACTTCTGCTTTTCTTACTGTACATCAGGTGCTGAGATGACCACAGACTAAAGACAGGACAAATGCTATACCCTGCTGGAACCTTTATATGTGCATCTTTGGTCGCTCACTGTGGAACTCTTATGTCTCCTGGGCATCGTCATAAATCTGAACCGCAACGTCACCTCCCTCAGCAAGAAGGAAGAGTAGAAGATTTACTTACTTCCTGGTAGTTTAAGAATTTCAGTCTACCAAAGACAATGCAGTTCTTATCTACCCACACTGAATCCAAACCCTCCCTTTTCATTACCATCTTGTGCAGTATGCTGTTGACAGCACAAGGGACAAGGTGAAGCTGAAGTTCATAATTCGCTCTGGGTGATATACTGCAATATTCGTTCTCTTCAGGAACTGTACATAATCTGTAGCAGAGAAGATTATAGCTGACGCTTCCAATCCTGGACACAGACTGTTTCTCTCCCCTTTGGCAGGCTCTGGTCCATTAAGACCAGAATTCCTGCCACATAAGCAGCTACTTCCCATCTGCTTATAGCCTTATAACTAGGCCAAGGTCCCCGACTGACACAAACAATCCAGTTTTAATTCAGTTCAGTTTATTTATACAGTGCAAATTCACAAAAAATGTCAACCTAAGGCACTTACATAGATAATACAGTCAGATTGTTTAAAAGTTTCTATTAAAGCCTGCTGTTTGCACCGAGTCCCAGGAAACGGTCCTGATGAATGAGCTTGCGGTGCAATATTCACTTGCATTTTGTTGTTAATTCTTCAGCAATCTCTCACAGCAAGCATGCATACAGCGACAGTGGAAAGGAAAAGCTCCCTTTTAACAGGTAAAGGACCTCCAGCAGAACCCCTCTCAGTGTGAGCGGCCCTCTGCCTCAGCTGACTGGTGTTCAAACAACAAACAAAAATGAGCAAAACAAACCCCAAAAATGTAGAAACATAAATTAACGCCTCATGTGTATATGTATAATATTTTACCCATTTGTATGCTGTTGTTTAGCAAGTGGCATGGTGCTTCTCATGAACAAGTTGCAGTTGTTAAAAAATGTAATATTTCCATATTTATTTATGCTGACTATGTTTGCTTCTCTATGTCTAGCACTCTATCACAAAGACACATTTCTATCATGTTTTTAAACAATACTTGACAATAAAGCATTTCTGCTCATGAAAACTAAAATCTTTACAAAATTAGCTCAGTAAAAGCACCAACCACTCTATCATTATGAAACAATGGTCAGTAATATCCCCAAAGCTTAGTAGATATCTGACATTTAGGATATTATCAAGAGCTAAATCATTCTAGAATGATTGAAACAACCTTTATAATACAAATAATGTGTTTTTCAGTTCTGAACTGGGTCAATGGCTGTGCGCCATCTATTGTGCTCCAAAATTATAGTGTGAGTGTACATACTAATCAATATTATTACATTTCCACTGCTCCCCTTTGAAATAAGCTCATTACATAGTCTCATGGTACCCTGAGGTATGACTCTAATCAGCCCCAATTATTGATGTATAATTGCCTTCAGCTTCACTCAAAACTGTAAAGGGAATCATTCCTCACATCCGTGCATTCACAGTGTGACCAGAATTCACTGGTAAAACAATGAGAATGAAAGCAGGAGTAGCAACTTTCGAGGCAGCTCCAGAACCCTGCATGGGCTTGTATTTTCCCCTCAATTAACCGCCCAAGGTTGAGGATGTAGAAATTCCCATGGCGCTTCACCTCTCTCATAGTATGCATTTACTTCCTACATTCCTTAGGCACGCAGATCACATCTTTCACAGCCCCTTCCAAAAGACTGTCTGAGTGTAGTGCTAATAGTGAAGAATATTAATGCCTAGAGATGCCCTTTGGTTGCCTATTAATTAACCCAACTCATTCGTAGATGATTGATAAACTGTTCTGAGCTGCTACAGCAAGGATGCACTTATTTTGGCTGATTTGCTACTGAATTTATATTAAGTTAACAAAATGACTGATTAGAACATCCACTTTACACATCAGCTTTTTTTTTTCGAAATCAGAAAATCTCTAATATGAATCTATTTAAGCTTAAAATGACAAAGAGCAATCAAATCTAGAATTATGGAGATGTTGATCCATGGTGTAATATAGTGTGTATCTGTATTCTCGTTGAGTTTTCCTCCCAAACAACTAAAACATGTACTTATGGGTAACCAATCTTTACATTTTTTTTTTCTGTAAATTAACCCATTACCGCTTATCTGACTCATGTGTCCCTGCACTGGTCTTTGGGTAACTTTCTTTTGAAACACACTGTGGTCCTTCCTGCGAGCTTGAGAGAATTATGTAGGTATCGACATGATGGTTTTACAGAGTTGTGGATTTATATTAATGCCATTCCAGGTTGGTGTCATGGTGGTTTTCAAATGTTTAACCCACACGCAGAAGCACACTCAGAGGCATGGAAAAGTTTAACAGTTTATTGAAATGAGAGGGCTCAGAGAGACAAAACAGTATTTTTTTCAGCCAGGGAAATATCCGGCGGTCTGGTGAACTGAAAGCGGAATCTCTAGGAGGAGATCAGAGTGGTGAGTTCAAAGTCCATAGGAAATTACTGGGTTGCTTGTTCTCAATAGGTGATTACTTGCTGGAGGGCAGACAGGCAGACTTGAGATGGTCCAGAGGAGTAGCGGAGCAGACTGTTTTAGTTAAGAGTTTTAAACTGAAATATGTTTGACTTGGGGCTGAATGATTTTTGTTAACAAACTCATATTTTGAACATAAGTTGTGGTGATTTTATTCCATGTATGTGCAGAATTAACTGTTTAACCATGATTTGAGCTGGAATCACTCTTTCGTTTATTGTTCTAACACACAGCTAGTAGGGCGTGTGTTCATTAACAATATATAATAGCCGAAATAATATCTGATTAAATAAGATATTTACCACCCCTAGGGGGGGGCAATAAACATCTTAAAGTATCAGAAATATAAATTCCTAGCTAGCTGGAAATTGAATATAACAATTATTCACAACATAAATATGGCATCCAACTGTTAGGGTTCCAGTTTGTGGCGGTTGTTTTGTGTTCTCTTTTCAGTGTCTCAGTGCATCCACCTGATGGTGCCATGGTTCCTCTGTTGACCTGGAGGGCCTCTTCCTGCTCTCAACTACTCACACCTGCAGCTTGTTGGTCATCACCATCTAAGGAGTATTTGAGTAGTAGGCTGTCACCATCTCCTCGCCAGAGTGTTTGCCAGTATTGGGTACTCTAGCCCCTCTGAGTTTAGCAGAGTCTATCTTTGAGTGATCAAGTCCTTCCCACCCTCCACTCTGGTGCTGCAGCAACTCACTGTAAGACGCTCCAGCTCAGTCTACTTTTCTTCTTTCTGAATCCATTCCTCCCCCCTAGCAGAGCAACCTCCCGGATCAGATCTAAACCTCTGGCTATACAGACTTCCTGGACCTTGTTCATTTCCTCCTGGAAGAATCATTTCTGACTCCCTGTAAGTAAACCTTTGTAATCATTATTCAGAAAGTTTGTCAGCTTTTTCTAACCTCCCATCTCAGTTCAGAAGCACAACTGTAAACCTGATGTGAGTTCACATCATTCATATCATTGTTTGAGACATGTGTTCCACATCATTATTTCTTGGAGTGTTTCATGCATTCAGAGTTATTTCCTGTTATATTTTGTGTTAGATATTTCCCTGACCTTCTTTGCGTTTCTATTCCTCACTATTCTAGTTATATAGTCTTCTCCCGTCAGCAGGTTTTTAGTAAACATGCATCTTACTCCACTACGTATCATTTTTGAGGGATAACTTTTAAGAAATTACATGTGAATGCAGAATCCAATGTCAGTTAAACTTGTTGACAAAACAGAGAACAATTTCAGAATCTTGATTTTTAGTCTATTGTTCAGGGCTCTCATGAGTGATTACATTAGCTCTTCATGAACACGTTTTATTTTGGTCCCATAAACTATGAAATGAAAAAGATAAATGATTATATGAAAACTAAGTTGAGATGCATGAACAAACTCATTTAAAGCTGAGGGTCACTTCCAGTGTCTACTTGTCATTAAAAGCAGGATAGATGGACCCAGTATTCAAAGTGAGACAGGCAGTAGGAAAGTTCAAAATGTTTATTAATACAAAAACATTAACAGACAGAAAAGAAGCACGGAGCTGATGAGGACTGTAGAGACTGCAGGAGGGGGGTGGGGCACCGCCCAATCACTGACACTCTGGTTGAACCGTTCAGTCCATTCTCTCAATCATACGCAGGATAAGCCGATGCACTGCCAACGAGAGGCGGCCCTGAGCCATCCAGAGTGTCCCAGATGCAGCAACCCCAGTGAGCAAGCTGGACTCCGATCCTGGACAGGGATTCAGATCAGACCGGAGTAGAACTGGAATCCAGGAGTTTGCAGTCTGGCCAGGGGTTCCGATCCACACAGGGATGGACAGATCCGGGTTCCAGGAATCCATCAGAGAGTTAAACCAGGTTCAGAGTCCCGTGCGTAGAGCATCCAGCTCAAACAGAAACGCACCTGGGAGGCAAAATTCAGCAGGAGTCTAACAGAGATTCAGGCGAGCAGACCAGACAGGGCCAGTGGGTGAGAGGGAACAGAACTAGGCAGGTGAGTGAAATGAACAATTAAGGGTATCTATCAGAGCAGATCATGACACAGCTAGAGGTTTTATCATCTAAGTAAGAATAAATAAGAATTAAATATCTTAGTTATTCTTACGTGGAGGTTCTATTACTTATATATTTTATGAAGTTTTATTTCCTGTTGCTTAGTTTAAAATGTTTTTACACTGCAAAATCTTCATACAATTTGGTATAAAAATGTACACAAGGTTTATTACTATATTTATCCTCAACTTCAATACAATTCAAAACATTTCCCTTTAGTCTTGTTGGTGTTTTTTTTGTTTGTTTTTTTAACCGGTATTAGAAATGAGCCTAGCTTAAAAAACCTGTCATCTGGGTAGATAAGTTCATTATGTTTCCGACAGCACAAAATCAAACCCCTAGAAGTCCTTACAAAGCAATTTGGTTTTAACACGTTTTGAACCTTTTACAAGTCTCAGTCAGCTTTTTAGTTGTTTCAGACAAAGCTATTTTAGGCTATATGAACTACATTCTCTTGCTCTCAAGTGTATGCTTCATTGGTATGCATTAACTGTATGTCAAAACAATGAAGAAAATTGTGCCATGACACATTACTTATTCCTGTGTGGAATGGATACCATGTCATATGCAAAGACTTGTCTTTAAATCTGACTTTGTCACAGATTTTTATGCAAACCAATTTCTATACTCTAACTTCTGAATACAATTTTCAAAGAAAGTAACTTTGTAATTTTGTGCAGCAGGCTCCTTGGTGTTTAACAAGTGTTCATATTTGATGAACGTTTTCATATTTTCAGCACATTATAACCGAAAACTTCCCATTATTCTGTGGGGACTTTATGTATTATGATAAGAGGTAAGATAACATAACATAGACTTTATTGATCTCACAGTGGAGAAATTCACTTGTCACATCAGCTCAATAGTCAAAAGAAGGTGCCAAAAGGAGGAAAAGGTGTATGAGGTATATACAGTGTGTCCACATATATACCACATATATATTGTGCATATATAGTGCAATATGCTGGTGAAGATATCTTCTATTTTGGGAAGGACACCCTTGGAATAATGCGTGAGTATAAGAAATTTCTTGGGAAACTTTCAAATTTGTTTCCAGGACTCCCCATTACTGAGGGCTGGACATGCTCTTCCAGTTCAATTTGCATGTTTTCTAAGCCAAAACAAGGCTTAGAAAACGTCAGGCTGCTCTATAAAGCTTGGAGCTCAACGACATTTTTAATTGAAAAAGCTTCCTGGATGTGAAGCAAAATGTCTTCACACTTGGAAAAAAAAGTCCGTTTTTTGTTGTTGTTTTTTTTTTACTTTTTGGTAGGCTATGTGAATGGATGTTTATTCAAGGGGATATGTAGATTTTTGCTCTACCCGATTCTGCTAAGTTTTGAACCATGAGCGGAACAGTTTAGTTTGAACTGTAAAGCCTGCTCTCAACTACTCCCCTTGACAAACGTTCCTATCAAAAAGGAACAAAATGAAAAGATGCCTGTCTAGGAAAACTTTGGTACAGTCAATTTCGGGTTCAGATTCAGTCATCAGCGGTCCTGCAAAGCTCTCTACCTCAAGTAGCCTGCTCTGAGATTTACGCAAGCTTTGTTGATTCTTAGGTCATTCTTGCATTAACCATCTACTCTTTCTCAGTTTTGAACCCTTTGACGCTGTTTTGCTCTATATGCAGTGAGAGCAAATGGTGATTTAACCACTTTACAAAACCCCAACACTTCTTGTTGGGAAATGCTCTTAGTGCCTGATTGCAATGGGGTTTAATCTGTAAAGCCTCCAATTTACAGAGAAAAAATGCCATGGCAAAGATGAAACCCTACACTAAAGATGCTTGGACTCCTTCATATGCTCAATCAGATACTGATTTATTTCAATTATATTGTCTCTACTGCCACACCATATACCATGTGAAAGATTTTTTCTTAGAGAGATTTAAATAAAAACAGGTAAAGTGTCTTTAATGCCAATTGCACACTTCTGAAGGTGTAGCAATGGTGGCTTTGCTAAGATTTATGATGTCTACTGCTGCAGGTAGGAACATACAAATAGATTCAAAAAATTAAACTCAACTATGAATATATATGTCAAGCCATGTCTCTGTTCAGTGCAGGGCTGAATTGTGGGATACAGCAGTCCGCACAGGTACCTAATACAATACTCTAGCTCTAACACTCATCCTGGTTACATGGACAAAGCATTAGAAAGGAAAATGTGCATTTGAATCAACTGTTACGACCTGACTATTGACAATTGTCAACACAGCAAGTGTCTATTATAGAGTTTTCTGTCAAACTTAGAAACAGACTTCAAAAGCACAATCCAATGATAAAAATGTCCATATATAGAAAATAGAATGTTAATAAATTTAACATTAATTGGCTATAAATAAAAATACATATTTGTGGTATTTAAATTGAGGATGCTAAAAAAAAAGAAAAAGAAGACATAATTAAGAAAACCGAATCATTGTGGAAACCCTTTGATTTCTGATCGGTATGACTGCTGAACAAAAAAAATAAAAGAGTAAGCTTGCCTGTTAGCCAGGTTTAGAGCAGGCTATCTCCAAAATAAAAAAATGTGACTGATGTGTTTCTGCTTTTGGAGACTGAATCAAGACTTAATCCCTGCTTAATCCACTATCTTGTTGTTTTTGTAACAGCCGTCAGAGTTTAAGAGTCAGCACCTGACATTTCGCCATTCCCACTTCACCTTAAAGAGAATATTAAAAGGAATAAGCAGTGGTCATCCCATTTGTTTTCATAGGAATGCTATGCTAATAAACTCCCTGCTTAGCTTACATACTGTCTTCAGTGTGTGTGCAACATTTGCTGTACATGTTCACCTCTAAAAACATAGACTGCTAGGACTAGGACATGTCAGAGATTACAGACTGACCTTTATCATAATGACAGTTTAAGTTCATTTTCTAATATAATCCATGAAAAGTACCCTTTTTTTTTTTACACTTATCTTTAGAACGCTGGAGGAGCCTTTAGTCTTTGCTATTTCCAGTGTGTATTGTATCTTCAATCATCCAGTATGAATCAAATTACAAAAAGAGTAGATGCATGTACCTTTAGTTTCCCTTGCATATCCAGTTTAATCAGGAGCAATTCACCATGTTTAAAGGTTATCTCTCAGCTGCTTCATCAAAAATTGTTCAGTCTATTAGTTGGCTGACAGAGTAAAGTTGCCCTTTAAGCATGTGCTTTCAATAACATCTGATTTTACTGTGTTCATTATTTACAGAGCAGCACTGACTTTAAATTCTTGATATTACTTTGTAGGAGAGGATTATCAAAATACAGCTTGTTATAGAATTAAAGCTGAAGTATTTCGTAGCAAAGAATTTATGTTCATCACCCACAGTGACTGACTAGTATTCCTCTCCCAGGGTTTCTTGATAAAGTAAAATCTTAAGGATAATTTTGTGATTGATTGATTATTTTTGTGCAAAAATGCCTTATTTTATTTATATTAAAAAAAAGACAAAATAAATCTGTCTAATTCTCTAAGTCATAATGTCTAATTTTATTTACATCGGCAGATGTGGATGTGAATTGACAGAAGGTTACGATGTATAAAATATAAACCGCAGTAAAAAGATAAATAGCAAATAGGGAATCATATGTTCAAAATTATATTTTGGTGTTTAGAAAAGGTAAAGACAATGGAATAAAAATAACTTTGGCCACCAGATAAAACTTACAACAGAATATGTATATTTCCTTAGAAGTGCTTCCGTTCGTTATAAAAATCTATTTAAGGAAGAGGATTGACATTTCCCCATTTTTTTTTTTTTTTTTTTTTTTATGAACAGAGCTGATTTCTGCTGTTTTTTAGTTTGTTGCTTGATTTGAGATTAACTGCTATTTCAAAACTTCAAAAAGAAGAACAAAAAAAAAACAAAAACAACCAAGAGCTGTTTGTTACAGTTTGTCAGAAAATCATTAGAACTTATTCATTAATTGTCTTAACAGATGGTCTGACTGCAAATTCTCTCCTGTCGTTGCTCGGCAGGCTACAATGATCCTATCAGTTGGTTCTGTCTGGGAACAAAAGTAAGCCTGTTGATAATATCCACGCTACAATAACATCAATAATATAGGGAATCATATCAGGAAGAAACATAAAAAATGAATATATATCATCAATATGGAAATCTATTTGAATAGTTTAATTGAAGAGAAGCTGATTCATATAACACATGTTTATTTTTGAATCTTTTGTTTCTGTTAATTTAGATTATTTGGGGGGTAAAACCAATTAAAACCAAATTCATATTCCTAGAAAAGTCTGCTTGTAAAGAGACAGGATGGGCCCAAGTAAAGGGCCCCAGACTCTGTACTCCTAAATGCAGCACAAAGGACCCAGTCCATTACCTTCTCCAGGTCTTCCAAGCACCTGTAGACTGGTTGAGAAAACCCCCATGAAACCTCAAGCACTCTGCAGAGGGTGTTGAGCTTGTTCAGTGTTCCACAGTCAGAACAAAATTCACACTGCTCCTCCTGAAGCCTAGTTTTAACCATCAGCCAGACTCTCCTCTCCAGTACCCCGGCATAGGCCCTACAAGGGGGGCTGAGGAGTGTGATTCACCAGGGCTGGAACATACCCTTGTGTCCCCTTTATCATGCAGTTGAACCACCACCCCAGTCTCCCAATCTAGGGGCACTGTCCAAGACCACCACGCATGTTGAAGATGCCAACACAGCCCAACAAAATCAAGAGTTCAAAGGTAGTTGGGGTGGATCTCGTACACCCCCAAAGCTATTCCAATTTTAAGTTTTAGAACTTTTTTGACCGTAGGGAGTGTAGGATTTAATAAAAAGAAACCCCCAAGTAAAAGCATTTGCTTAACGATGAGTTCATACTTCACAGTGTGTTCTACCATCTTCTAGCCATAACTGTTTATGCTAAAAAATATAGAACTATCTGCATATAGAAACAGCTTTGGTATTTTCATCAGACAGACTGTGTTTCTAATCTAGAACCAGTTGAGCCTAAATGTTGACATGAAAAGCCTGAGATAAAAGAGAAAGCAGGAATTCCAAGCTGAACAACTCTTAAATGTCACACCATAATTGCTGCATTGGCTCACAACTGCCAACAGTGATTTAATAGAATCTAGGAGAAGCAGACCATGCAAGGTGCTACAAAATGACAGGGTCCTCTTCAGTATGAATTCAACACACAGGCTTAACATCAGGGCAATTAATCATAATACAACATCTTCATCAATAAAAAGTATGTTGTTATCACATGTCTCGATATTTTATTATGATTTTTGTGATAGATCAACAGAAAAAAAAATCACAATAATCTAAAGCAGTTGGGAAATTATACACTGATTTTCATCTTCTTTTAAAGAAGGAATGGGATTTTTTTGTGCTCACCCCCATACCTAAATGCACCTAAATAAAATGCTCACCTTAATCATCTTAATAATAAATAGAGTACTCTAGCATGCCCATTATTCTCAGTAATGTAAGCCATTCTGTTTTTAGCCTCAGAGGTTTTTCAGAGAACATTAGTAAAACAACAGCTTCATTGGGATTGAGACAGACCAGTAAAGGAAAAAGTTGTGAAGGATCTTAAAACAGGGTAAGGTTATAAAACCATTTAACAAGCTTTGAAAGACTCACTGTCAGGCTCAGAACAGTAGGATCCACTATTCAAGGCGGACAAACAGATCTCTCAAAACATTTATTAGAAACAGAACTGAAGAGAGGAGCGTCTGCGTCTAAGACAGGAACCTCTCCAGGAGGAGACAACAGGTTAGTGACCACATCTGTCTGGAAATTGATGATAACGTGTGAGTCACTAACCTGGTCTTATAATTCTGTCCCAGTCCAGAGTGTGCGGTTGGTTCCAGCTAGTTGGATGCCAATATGGTGTGGTGATCGATGCACAAAGAATCCCAGAAACTGATTAATCAGGTCAGAGGACAGGCAGGAGATCAGAACCTAGCAGATGGCAAAGCCAAAGCAGATGTCTGTGACGTTCTCGGTTGTTAGAGCCAGGAGATCAGAGATAAAGTGAGGTGCAGAGGGAGAATCCAGGACGAATTCTGGTCACAGTTCCAGGTAGGGTACACAAAGGCAAGGAGACTCAGAGGTCGAGAGGCAGAATGGGTCAGGATCAGGCAGTCAGAACATGTGTATGTTAAAATAAGTTTCACCAATCGGCTCAAAATGATCTGGCACTGTCAAGTTTTTGTTGTGATTTTGATTTTTTCCCTCAGTAATGCTCCACTTGAAAGAGCCCAGTCAGCAAGAAACAACTCAGAACAAGGATTTCCCCTTGAAGCGTCATTCAGTCATTTAGGTTGAAAACCTTGAACACAAGAGTAATAGGAGATATTGCGTTATTTCAAGTTTTAACAAACACAAATCATTAAAATGTAAAAATAAAGATCCATAAAGTAAGTACTAATTGTATTACTAATTACAACTAACATTGAATGCAACCAGACTAGCAAAGCCTTGGCATTAAGTCAGCATAAGAGCCAATAAGCCTTTAAGTTTTAGCATTAATCTCACATAAACAAATATCTCTTGTTTAACATTTAACTTAAGTAAATAAGATATGAAATAGTGGAGTGTCAAACAAAAGCACAAGTCCAATAAAGCCATCAGGTTTGCTGTTCCAAACAATTGGACTGGTTTGAGTCACTAATTTAAACCATAAGCTGCATCGTGAAGCTTAACATAAACTTCAGACTTCAAACTAGGCAAAAAAAATAAGTGAAAAAAATTAACTGAAAGCCACTAACATTAAAATAAACTAAGTCAGATGCCAACTGAGACAAACATTTTACATGTGCACATGTGGAGCACATGGTTAAGCACATGTTCATGCTTTCCACTTCCACAACAACAGGTGAGTAATTCAAGAAAATCAAATCTCCTACTAGTTGATACCAGATTTTAGTTTTCTTGGTTTGGCTTGTTTCTTCAAACTTTTGCTCCCAACAAACTTTCCTCCTTTGTCCTCCACAGCATGTATTGAACTGATGTTCAAGATGGCCGTCTAACAGGACGTTCCTCCTCTTGACAGGAAGTCGGTTGAAGTGCTTTGCTGGTGATGTTGCAAAATGCAAATGATTGATTGCCCCCTGCAGGTCCGTCTGAAAAATTGTTTTGTTTATGGAAGTGAATGAAAGAGGTTTTTTTGATGTTTTCGTCATGCTTTTTGTCAGTTGACGTGACAGGCACTGATGATTGGTCTGAAGGCTGGTTAAATATAGACTAGAATAGATGGATCAGATGAGTGGTAATGAGAACTTGGTGGAGCTAAGTAGGTAAGTGAAATGAGTAATCAGACTAGACGTGCCAAGATCATGACACTCACAAAAAGAGGATTCTAAAACTGAAAACCTGCCTAGAGAAAAAGACCCATAAATATTCCCCAATGCACTTTTTCTCGAGGGAGGGGAAACTTCAAACATGACTATATTACATTTGCTGGCTAACATGCACAAGATAATGCATGATGGAAAAATAGCTCTGCGAATCACTTTAAACACACAATTGCCAGGGTGAAAAATGGATATGGCAGGGTCAGGCTGTGTGAAAAGATTTTTAAGAAAAATATGTTGTTTTTTTTTACAAACAACTGTCTTTATTTTATATGCAGAGTAAGTTTTCCCCCAATTAACAAGTTCACACTGAATGTGATTTCTGCAACAGAAGCTGCTGGTTTACATGCAAATTCTATAGTTGATGTGAATAAAGGTGCATTATAAGGGCTTGAAGCGCATCTCAAGCAGCAAGAGCAGCACATCTTGACGCATCTGAGCAGCTGAAACACCACCTTATGAGCATTTTAGCATCCAAGGCACATTACGCCCTCTGCAAGCAACAGATGCTGGAATTGGAAAATTTTAACTTTTGCTGCTCTACACGCCACATCAACCAGTCAAAAAAAATTTGTATGGATATCTTTTCATCACCTGTGGGTGTGTAGACCAGGGCTGTATGCTTGGCTTATTTACCAGGATAACAAGTCCTGGGATCCGTATCACAAAGCAGGTTTAACAAACTCGGATTCAAATCTACAACTGTAAATTGATCTAGCCTGAAGTCGGGAAATCTGAGTTTTCGGTTGCACAACAGCTTCTATGAATTAGTTTGATCTACTCTAGGTACGTCCACTCAGAGTTGAACGTGTGCATAACAAGTATGTAAAGCCATTATCAGTGGAGCCCCGATTTGACAAGTCACCATGACAACAGGCAACAGGAAGTGCTTATTTCACCCCACTGGAACTGAAGATGTTGTTTGAAATGGCCATTTTGACAAGGAAAAAAATGTTTTTTTTTCAGATATCAGGAGCACATATTCAGTAAAACTAATAATATGAAAACAGCTTTCCATAGACTGTTGAGACCACAATAACCTTAGGCTACTTAGGAATGGTAGTGGATCAATGTATCTATTTAGGTGAAATCATCTGGCAGCAGGTGAAGATGAAGCCTAAAAACATTTTAATAGAGAGAAGCTGTTAATCATCTCTTCGGGTTCTTGCTCAGTTCTACTCTGTGCTCTTTTATAAAGTAAATTACTATAGAGTTATTATAACTATAAAGTGGCTGTTTGCAACTGCTTTGGATGTTATCATCCCAATAAATTATCGTTATTGGAGGTTATCAGTCCCATAGAATGACTTATGATTTTGCCTCCTATTCAGTAGGCTCAGTAGGTTATCACCGAGTGAATTCTGTTCCTAACCCGAATTTAATTCCTTTTTCCCACACGGAATTAGGTAATCTATTTATGTGTAGTCTGAACATAATTTCAGTAGTTCTTTATGTACTGTGTGTGAAAATTAAAAAATAAAATGATCCGCCTCTCACTCATATTAAACAGACCAAAAGGAATTAAATCTCATATCCTGTCAACTGAGAATCCTGTCCCTAAAACTATTTAATTCACTGTGAAAAAACGGCAATCATTCTTTAATAAGATCTTCGTGAAATGGACATGCAATCTAGAGATTTTTTTTTTATGCATAAAACTACGACAAAAATATGACTAAATCTGGAAATAAAACGTGATTTGCTATGAGGAGAGCGGAGACAAAGGACACTCTGAGTTTACTGAACAAAACCTGCTCCTGACCAGGTTAGCTCTGGGGAGAATGTTTCTACGGTGACTGAAACAGAGGTTGAGGTAACTCCTTTGTGAAATGGACCCCATTTAGCAAGTGGAGCGTATCAACTCTTTTAACCAACAGCTTTTTTTTTTTCTATGTTAGATTTAACCCAAACATTGTCGTCATTGCTCCTTCCTTGTTGGCTGTGTTTATTTACTCTGAAATTTTAAGAGATGAAATTCCCTCTTTGTCATCTGACAGTTATTGAGTAAAACCTGTCAGTGTGTTGTGCTTGCTGTGTGGCAGGAAACTGCCTAGAACTAAACCTGTTATACCTACAATTTTTTACGGATGTGTTGAGTCGCTTATAGTAGGTCCTTAAATAAATTGATCCAACAATAATGTGAGCAGGGTATAAGAAAAGCCAGAGGTGAACCTCTGTCAAAAATAGCCCATGGGCCGGCATCCCAGTGATATGAAACTTAGGAAAATGTTTAATTGGATGTTGTATTTATTTAAGAAAAGAGGTACCACAATCATAGCTGCCCCTGAAAAGGAAATCTAAAACAATACTGATGGCAGTTACTCACATTCATGATATCAAATCTTGTTTTAAAATTTTTCATCCTATTTCCATAAAGCCCTATTTTTGGATTTAAGAAATTTAGAAGGAAGTTGTTTTTTGGATAAAAGAGGAAGGTGATGGACCAAATCCATTTAGAATGAGTGGATGTCTTCTTGCTGAAGTGCACAGGTCCAAAGGAGAATCTACCAACTCCCTGTGGGAGTCTCACTGAAAGATTGTTTTTTATATTCTTTCTGTCCCTGGAGAACTTCAAAATCATTTCAAGGATTATCTGGTTTGATAACCAGAATGAGAGACAAGCTGGATGGCAAAAGGACAACCATGCTGCAATCAGAATAGCATGGGACAAACATCTTCTTGTTTTACAAACATTATATGAAAATATGCATCACCTTTTTAGCTTGTTGGATTAACAGCAATAGGTACAATCAAAAGAAAAAAAGAGCTTTAGGCACCTGTGAGGGGAAGGATCTGCTGAAACTTAGAATCCCCATCTGTATCACACCAATTTTTGGTCAGCCAACAAGATTTCTAGATGGTCATTATAAGGAAGTTGACTTTATGCCAAGTGAACCATTTCTTTTTATATTTACCATGTGTTTTGGAGGATTATCTTGTGTTAAGATGCAGTGAAAATTTCCACAATATGTTCTCAGACAAAGCCAAATAATTAGAAATGCAATTCACTCTAAAGCTTTGAGGGCTTTAAGAGGATATAAACACAAAGAACAGACTACAATAGAATAAAACAGAATATAATAGATTATTTAATTATTATATACAATGAAAATAGTTTAGCAGCCCTCATTTGGCATTGACGTGTATCAATATCACACGTAGTTACGTGTGACATATTGTTTCATCCAGCAGTGCCTGCATGTTGTTCGGTGGCTGCCACCTGAGTTTTCTGTTTTTTTCTTGCTGTTAGGTTATTGTCTGGTGAACACAGCTGCTTGCACTTTGTCTTTAATGAGCAGGGTATAAAGCTGGGAGAGGAATTGCTGTCAGGGCCAGTTGGCCATTTAGCAGGATGTGTGCTGCCAAAGGAGGCCTGATGTTTTTGGTTGAACTGAATATTAAGCTGTTCTTTTGGCAAAGGTTTTAACTTAAGAAAATCTGGACTTGTTGGACTTATGTTGTTGGCATTCATATAAGTGTACTTGTGTGATAACTTAGTATACGTTTGATTAGTTTTTGGTATACGTCAATTTTGAATTTATAGCCCCCAAAAACTCCACCAGCTGCCACTGATTATTTTGCCATGGTGACTAGCCTTGCCCAGGGTTAAACCTGAAGTTGTCTCACTAACCCCAGTAATCATGCTTTGTGGTATAGGCCAAGGATACGTAGTTGTTTTGTAAATAAAATATCTTTTATATTATTTACCCCTCTGCTGTCCTTTTTCTTTGTTCTGCTGTCCTCGCTACCTGCCACAGATTATCTTTGTTCATCTAACTGCAGCTACAGAACCACATTTTGCAAAGGTATACGGTTCTCTATCACTTTCCAAAGAATTTTGTGAATAGCAGGTGGTAGAGGTAAACATGCTTTACTTTCATTAAAAAGAAATTATAGTATTGTGAAATGCAGGGTTCGTACGGGTGCTGAAAATCCTTGAAAATGCTTGAATTTTGACCTTGTGTTTTCAAGGTTTGAAAAGTGCTTATATTTTGGATGAAATGCTTGAAAATGCTTGAATTTTGACGTTGTGTTTTCAAGGTTTGAAAAGTGCTTATATTTTGGATGAAATGCTTGAAAATGCTTGAAATTGTAACTATTTCTTTTGCAACAAATACCAATCTAAATTAATCGTGTGTTTATTAAATGGAGAAATAAAATGTTGGAGAGCCCGAAAATGAAACCTGCCCGCTTATGTGTGACTGCGATCTGCCAGTCTATTTCCATGTGTGACTCCGCCCCCATGAAACCACTACTGCACCATGCCGGGAGGATGTCGTTTCTATGAACGTTGTCTGGAAGATGAAAAATACAAAT
>NW_015150537.1:0-257 GCF_000732505.1 Cyprinodon variegatus | reverse complement strand
ATGTTTACCCTCAGCGTCCAGACTGCAAATGAAGCGCACATGCGCCAGGATTGACGGCGCAAATTGATCACAATAATTAAAATAGCCTGTGCTTTGTAAAGCGAAAAAAGTCATAACATGCAACTTTTGTCAAAACAAATTAACATGGCACGGAACCACCATGTTTGTTTCATTTTATAGTGGGGAAACGTAACGTTAGTTTCTCAGGTAGCTCATCTGATGCTTTCCTTACCGTGTTAGTAGGTTACAGGCAGTGG
>NW_015150536.1:1687667-1689595 GCF_000732505.1 Cyprinodon variegatus | reverse complement strand
GTAGTACTGGGTTAAGTGAAGCCACTGGCGTCCATCTTTGCACTCCCTAGTTAGACCAGTTGCAACATAAATGTGCGCTACAGCATTGACAATATTCAGGGGGACTTAGAAATTAAGATAAATTCACCTCTTTGACTCTCACTTGCTGTTTCATATTGACTTCATTTACATTGCACAGTGAATTTCTATTTACACATATTTTCTTACGTTTGACACAATGTTAATGGCCAACTCAGTCAATTTCTTCAAGTCAGTCTAAGATAGCCAGACAAGTGTTATGTTACATCAGCGTATATATGGATTTTTTTGGTTAGCACATACACTTGTTAGACTTTCATAGCCAGCAAACTGCTCATTTTTTGCAGCCAAATGCTTCTCATGTAGGCATTTTACTGCAAGTCTCTGTGGGTTGTACCAACATGGCAGATGGTGGAATCACCATCAGGCGACCAGCAATCCAGTGAATAAATAGAGATCAGTGGCCGGAGCAGAAATTTAAAGACAGTGGGTCACAAGGACAGTTTGAGAGCCTCTAGAATGTCAAAATGGAATCTAGCCTCCCCATTGCTCATTGGTTGTCCAGGTCAATACATGCTCAAAGTGTTGACATGAAATTTATAAAAACAATAAAGTTCAGTTAAAGTGAATTTAATGACCACTACCAAAGGAGTAAAGAAACAGTCATTACAAAGCACAACATTTATGCTCTGTTCGAAATCCTGGGACGCGTCCTTAGGCCAGATTCGAAGGACGACTAAGTCATAGCGCAGCGCCGAGGTCTAGCCGATTCCAAGAGTCCTTGTTATGAGACCTTAAAATGCGTCCTTTTTGCCCGATTTGAAGGACGGGTCCGATGTATCCTCGCCATCCTTGGTTTACCCAGGATTCATTGAGAGACCAAGCAAGCTGTAATTTGCGCTGTGATCAGAGGTTACTTGGCACCGAACAGTGGTGAAAATTGGAAGTTCATTTTAATATAATACAAGTCTGAACAGTTCTGTCTGAAATGAATGAAAATCGTTTAAATGGTTAGAGTCAGATAAGCAGCGGTAATGTTTGATATATCTGAACGTTTTTATCTGTTACTGTCTAAATGGGTTTGGCTGAAATTTAAAGACAGATTCTAATATCTGCAGTGTGGGGACTATAAACCTGAAATCCCAATACTCTGTCAGCACTCTGTTGTGCTCCAGACCGCCTGGGCAAAGCAAAGCCTACAGCCTCCGCTGTGGCTCCTGTCCGCTCCGCTCCAAGTTCCTTGGAGATCGTAGAGGGCATGCGCGAGATGAACCAGGGTTTCCGCGGATCATTGAAAATTACAATTCATTATTTTTTTAAATCAAGGCCTTAATGGCACTAAAAATGATATGTCTATTGTGGTATTTATAATATAAAAACAATTGACAGATCTATATTGCTATTAATTTGCATGGAACTGATCCGCCGCGGGCCGGAGCGCTGACGGAGTATGTGAAATCTGGGGGTAAATCTGATTTTTTTGCCGTTTTCGACTATATGCTTAAGTATTTTTTGTTGTTGAATATTAGAGATTTTGCAGCTATATTTTTTATACATACATTGTTTAGATTTACTTATCTTTCTACCCCTTGTATAGAATAGAAAATCACTTTGTCCCACAATGGGCAAATTTACAGCAGCAGAAAGATTATTGAAAATTGTCACACAAATGTGGACCTTAGAAAAATGTATGAGAACATAATATGGAAGAGTTAATATCAACAGTTCTGTAAAGTGTTTTAACAGTATAAAAAGGGAAAATAACCAATATGCAGCTATGGACATTTTACATTAATGGATATTTGAAAATAGCAATGCGAGATGTGCAAAATGACAGCAGCATGTTATTTAACCGACTAAAGTTTTTACCATTACATTTGCTTTTATTTGTTCCTGCTCCCGGTGAATGG
>NW_015150536.1:1597501-1685732 GCF_000732505.1 Cyprinodon variegatus | reverse complement strand
GTGTATGAAGCCTCAAAAAGTATTTTGTTGAATCCAATGGTAAATGGCCTGTACCTATACAATTGTTTTTCATATCTGGAGACTTGATTAAAGTGCTTTACACTACAGTCATTCACACACAGTAACAAGGTACAATGTAGCCACATCCATGAGCATTTGGATCCAGGGTCCTAGATCCAAATGTATGACTTTAGTTAGGGTAAATAAAATGCAATGTCTGTAGATCATACAATTCCATCCCTTTCATCTGGGGACGTTCCAATACCATTTTCTTTCCCTGAAACGGTTCCGATGCTTGTACGGTGAATATCGGCCAATAACCATATGTTGCAATAAATAAAAATGCTACACATGCATGACTGATTTCATTGTGACTAGGCCTGGCTGAGGTTGACTAATGGAAACAAGACAGCAAATTTAAGCCAGTTATTTTTAGTAGCAGCAGCAGCAAGCTCTGGCTCTGACAGGTGATCAGCTCTTCAACAATCTGAAGCAGAAGGTGGCAGCACACCGCAATAGTTTTAAGAGTTGCAAAGAACCATCAGAACTAGCAATTACATTTTCACTCTAAATGACATGGCATTGGCTTGTTGCCCAGACTCCAATAGAGATGCCAGAATCTTTGGCAGCATTTGAGACATTTCTAATACTGTATTGGAACAGCTCTGTCACCTCAGCAATTGTGAACAAAGTTTAAGGCACTACAGATTTCATTTAGGGCTGTGGTTAAATAGTTTGGGACTACAGCTGAAGGTTTACTTTAATAGCTCAGAATTTAGTCAATAACCGACTCCCTTCAATCCTGCATCAGAAAAAAAAAAACACACACACCCCAAAGATTGTTCATTTGCTTGAAAAGCTAAATGCCTTCACATTTTAAAAGGGTCCTGGATCCAAATCAGAACCAAAATATGAATTCCATTCTGATTTTTATGCATTTAAAACCATGAACCGATCTAGATAACAAGCATGCCAGCTTTTCCATGAGAGAAAATCTGAAAATTGCAAAGTGACAGACAAATCCAAGTTAACTTGAGACTTTCAAGAGTAAAAATGCTTTAGCAATAAAGTTAAAGTCAACCTAAACTTTTATACAAGTCTTTGGCCTGAATATTTTCTACAGTATTACCAAGTAGGACGTCTACAAATAAGATATTTTTGCATTTAAAACACACAAAAAAAAAAACAACTTACCACAGCTCGATGCATCTGACCTTTAAGTAATGATGCCTTCACATTTCCCAGGCCCACATTGATTTGTTGGATAGTTGGCAGTGACTCATTGTCAGTTTGCACATTGACCACTTCCACATAGAACTCCAGCAGACCTTTAGATTCTGTGCAAGTCTTGGCCAGCACATAAGTGCAGGGGGACATCAATCTGAAGGCTACACCATCAAAGGTGTGGCAGTCTGTGTTTCTGTGGATGGTGCACACACCTGAAGGAGAAATTTTTCTGGGTCCATCTAGAGGATCACAGGTTTGATCCTTAGGGCACTGAGAAGGCAAACAGAAGAATTGGTAACCTGAGCAGAGGCAACGTGTTGTGTCATCAGTCCACAGCTCTGCGTTTGATTCACACTGGTGTCCTGCAGGAGTAAAATTAAGGTCAAAAGTCTGACAAATCACTTATCATTGGTTGACTTTCACTATAGTGAAGGTAAACACTTACTGCATGAGCCTTTTCTTACTCCAATTTGTCTTAAGGTTTTTTGGTCTACAGTCAGTGGACGGAAAGCTTCAAATATGACCTAGTAGAACAAATAATTTCATTAGAGACCAACTAAATATTTCCAACTTCAAAGCAATTATATTAGCAAATGTGAAACATTTCACCTGAGTGCCTTGTTCAGTGATGTTAAGGGGCACAGACACATGTCGCCATCCATCTCTGGAGAGGGGAAGAGGTGTCCAGATCTCAAGCTGACCCAAGCTGCTGTTCAGTAGAGCACGAACTGAAGCATTCCTGGATGCATCTGAGACCAGATGCCAGAACTCCAAGCAAACCTTTCCCACGACTGCTAATGGATGGCTTGTTAATATTTCCTGTTTTCTACTTCTGGGAGCTAAATGTAAAAACAGATTTCCAGAAGGACAAAGAAGAATTATATTTTTGAAAAGTAACTGGACACAATCCTTTGAGGGAAAAAAAAAAAAAAAAAAAAAAAAAAAGTTGGCTACTGGAAGACCACTAAAGAGGATATAATACTTCTTTAGATCAGAAAAGAGCATTGAACTTTATTTGATCAAATCAAATAAACAGCATTGCGTTCAAAGAAAGTAAATCAGCGTTCTTGAATTGTTCATTATATCATGTACAATACCTGATCTATGGCTGCTTGTCCAGTTACAAGTCAGATTCCCATGCTGGCTGAAGAAACACCAGGAAACATAATCTAGGAGATATTAGTTGGAGCATTTAAACCCTCATTCTGTAAGAAATACTCTCAGCAATGTTTGTATCAAGTTCTGCATCACCTGAGGTTTGCTCCCCCGCTGGTAACTTTACCAATGACAAGTCATTTTCAGCGCTAAAAGTTAAAGAAAATTCATTAAGAGTCAGACTACAATTAACTTAAAATAAAAATTTAAAAATCCATACCTGCATATAGTGCCCAAGTGAACCAAAAAGACCAGTGCCACAGTGATCACATTTGCATGGATATCTCCAAGCATGGCTTATCCCCCCCCCAACAGCAGCTTTTCAGCCGCCACAAAGTCAGTGATGTTGAAGGATAAGTGATGAATAGTTCCTGTATAGCCCTTCTATGAAGACAATTCACATGTTAGCCACTTGTAACACTTCAGGAGTCTTTCAGTTCTTGAATAGCAGGGAGTCAACTGCATATTTTATCCCCGCAACCAGGTAACTTCATTAGTGGGAGGAGTAACAATGACTAAAAAGGGCTTGACTTGGCATGTAAATCTCCAAGAGGTCATAACGTCCAGCCAACAGTTTCAGTAAATAGTGACATGACAAGGTTTAGGACTTGGAGGCTATAAAAAGCACTGAACCAAACTACAATAAAATCCAACTGATAGACTAAACTGCTTTTCCTGAGTCTTGTAAAGGGGGAGACTCAAACATTAGCACAGAGAGCATTAACAAAGTGAAAACAATTTGATTGATCAACTGAAACCATTCAAAGGGCAAAAGATAAAAGTCAGTCCAAGGGAAAAGTCAAAATAAATCACTTTAGGAGGTGAATATGTCAAAGAAATGACATCTTTAACAATCAATACCAACATCTGATAAGTAGATATTGTTAGAATAAAAACAAAAGCAAACAAAGAGAAATTATAAAACTCACCCCTAAAGACTCAAACAGTATTATCTGGATGACTTGATTTCCCCCTGCAGCACACCTGGTTTAAATAGGGAACTGATTAGCAGCCCTTGGTGAATCTGAGTGATGAACCAATCATACATTTGCATCCAATGTGCTGAAGTGGGAAATCTTCAAAACTATTATGGGGACCAAATTCCCAAAAAGCAGCATTTTAAAATCTGCCTTGCGTTAGGAATTACTTTTCTGCACATGGAGAAAATGATGGTTGAAGAGACACTAATTTGACCTTCTGAAAAAACATTGGGGGATCATTTCTTTAAATTTGTTTGTAAATTTAAATAAAACTATTTTCATACAAATGATGTTTTTGTTTTTCAACATTTAGAACTGGTATAACTGCAAGAAATTAGTGCCATTTCCAGTATGAAGTAAATGTTTTCTGATGTAATTCTAATTTGTATTTTTGCAATAAATATGTTTAAAAAAATCTCTATCAATTTGTACAACCATTATTTTAATATATCCACAAACAAGTTGTACGTTGTGACCTGGTGATGTAGATGGTGTTTGCAGAGGTGTTGAGTGTGTCAACCAGGTAGCCTATCAGAGATTGAAAGGATGTGATAAGAAAAAAGAACCATTGTGTGGGAAGTGCTGTTTGAGTGAATTATTGTGACATTCTGTAGACTGTAGGGGCATTTGTAAATACTGAGCTTGGCCCTTAATAAACAGTGTTTAAAAAAAATTCCTTAGCAAAGACTGTCTTTGTGAGAAACCTACATTCATGCCTTTTGTGCATCTAAAAATAAAGGAAATTTTCAATCACATGGAGTATTTTCACTTTACCCACTTGCTACTTTTACGAACATTTAACACTTTGGATGAAAACACTGGGTATACTTGCATAATTTTCACTCACTCTTATTGGCTTATGCTCTTTTGTTTTTGACTGGCATTGCATTCAGACAAACAGCCCCAATCTAATCTTAAAACAAGGAGAGCTAACAGGTATTATAACAGTAGATTCTGAACATTTATGGTGTATGATAAAGTTTGTAGAAGAGCAACGAATGACATAATCTGACCCATAAAGTCTCCATAGAGGTGTGCTGTGCGTTATTTTCAGCACTGTTAAGCAATATATCAAGCATTTTTTATGAAGGGTTCTTATGATTACTTATCATTTTAACATTTGAAACATGCAAATTTCCTTATAGCTACAAATTGGGAAATGTATGTCTGTTGAAGCCTACACCCACACATTTAGGTGTGCAACAGATTACTGAATGTATATCTTGCCTGCACACTGATTCATGTTAATGTTATCTAAGTCTCCATTTGGAACCTTTCTGTCCCACCCAGTAGAACAAAACTGTAGCGATACCTAACATAGTAACCTTATCAACAGTTCCCATTAATCACCAAGCGTGTTGAAATATGAGATTTTTAGAACACTGTCTAACCCCATACCTATAAATCCATAAAGTTGTTCTAGTACTGGTCCCCCCTGCAAACAAGCTTCATTAATAATAAACCATGTCCACAGGAAGCAATAGACAAAGGAGCAAGGGGAGAGGAGTCAGTGCAAAATATTATGCTGTGGAATATTCCAAGGGTCACCTCATGCAGATGCCTTGATCCATGACAAACAGTTAATAAACATTTGCTTGCTATTTATATTATCTACTTGGACACGGAAGAACAAAAATAGTACACTATAGGAAGCTGAGAGGTCAGGGAACATGGCAGATCTGTCAACATGTTGCCGCAATGTTACTGTGTTTTTATTCGTTATGAGTGTAAAAAAAAAGATAACACCTTTTCAATGGAAAATTAAGAGATGACAAAGCTCATTTTTAACTGAAGATTTCGGAATCTGACTTGTGACTGAAAAATATTGATGGACATTCTGGAAAATAATACAAGTTAAGTTAAAGATGTATATTCTGAATTTACTCCTGAAAAAAAGTATTGTGCAAATGATGGCTATAAATAATGATTCTGAGTTCCCTAAAGTTAAGAGGTCAGCAGTAATAAGTGAATGATCCATCAGCGGTTGAATAGCTGCATAACTTTCCACCTCTCAGAGATTTTCCAGCTTAGTATGCAAGGTTAAAAGAACACATGCATCATGTTCTGTTCTACAAACAACTACTATTATTTGTTTTACTATAGCTTACCTTTTCTTATTTTCCCATTGAGTAGTTTTCCACCCCTGTCAGTTGTCTTTGTAGTAACTCCAAGCTTGGAGTTGACCTCTCAGGTAACCAAACAAGGACACAAAGGACAATAGTGGTATTGCAGCAGTTTTTAAATTGCAGGTGAGATGTTGCAACCTCAGTTGGTCTTGGAATTGCCTTCTCTAGCAGTATAAAAGACAAACAAATGAAATCTGTTGACATATACTGAGCTAGTTTGCATGCTCGTCTAAATTTCACGTTTATGCAATCTTACCTTAAACTTACATTGCTATCTTTTTAATGCCAAATGCAATTGTTTATATGGCAAGATTAAAAATTGTACTGCTTTATTAAGTTTATCCTTTCCAAATTCCATCTCAGTAAAGACATTAAAGCCTCAACATCCTTTTCCTATTTTACCAACCCTGACAATTATACAACAACATTAAAACTTAAACATCCACATGTAGGTGATTGTCTACATACCTATTAAAATTAAATTTGAGGAAATACAATAGTTTATATGATTTAGCAAGCCTTGCAGATTTTTGCGTAGATGTTTGGTCCAGCCAAGTTTTAACTCCTCATACAGACCTCAGATTTACTTCCTTGAAGTCCACTGTATTTTGGAGATAATCCTATTTGCCACTTAAGAAGGTGGGCCTTGCTCTTTTAAAATGCTGTCTAAAAGACAAAATGCTCCTGAGAGTGCTAGTGCTAACCTTAGCTTAACAATTAATGCAATTTCTGCATTACCTGAGGAGCTTTGCCAAAAGCCTTTTGCAGAGATCCAGTATGACACACTTGACTCTGAGCTGGACAAAACCAAACTAAGTCTGAAGACTTAGAACGTTGCAGATCCAGAAAATACTTGCACTTCTTTTGGATACGAGACTGCTAAGCGTATGGCAAAGGTTACAGCTTTGGAGAACCGTAGCCATCAGCCACCACTGAGAATAGTTCCCAATTGAGTTTTTTCCCCCCAGTTTGGGCAAAAGATTAATGGGAAAACATCCTAGCTTCAGTGACATTAGCCATGACCTATCAATAAGGTCCTGGCAAAGGTCCATAGACTAGACTATGTCTTTCTTACTTATATATCTGGGGATCAGACAGGTTTTATCAAAAGCAGACGAGCATATTTAATTATTAGATGTCTGTGTGATATTCTTTATTCTTTTTCTGTGCATTATTTCTATCAATATGGAAAACGCATTTGATCAAGTTGAATGGCTCAACCGTGCTGGACACATTTAGTTTTGGACATTCCCTTAAATGCACACCATGTAACTTTTAACCATTAGGGGCGCTAGACCTCTAACTGCCTGTATTTTTCTTCTACTCTAAAGTAATACAAATATATGACTGTATACTAGGGGCAAGCCTAGTCTAGTAACAAAGTTGAGAAAAGAAAATTAGTTTTACATCCAGCTTCTTCTTTCAGTCTGTGCCAATGAATAAACTCCTTTCTAAGATCGACTCTTGTTTTTCCTTAGGCACATCCCTTTCACGTTTTCTCTTTTTAGTCTCCTCTTAAGCATTAAACCTTTTCCTTGCCTCAGCCTTGACCAGTACTCCAGCAGGCGGAAAAATTGCAGAGAAACTGCCTTAGCTTGATTACTATATAAAAGCCTGTGGCTGTAAAGCGATACGTTGCTCCAGGTCACATTACCTGGCCAACAACGGTGCATCTTCTCCCAAATTACATATCCGGTATTTCAAGAGGGGAGTCCCGCAAATAGATGATAGTGTCAAGTGCTGTATACTGGCCTGAGGAATCATTTTAAATAACTATATATGCGTTAACTGTTTGGTCACAAAGTCTGCGATGTGCTTTTAACTTATGGAGCAAGCTACTTCAGTCCCTGCCCAATGCAATGACTCAAATTATTTCCAGAATACTTTGTCCTTTATTTTTGTTTTATGGAACTTGCCAGTGATGCCCTTTGAGCACCCATACTTTTTTATCTAGTAACAGAACCCCTTGCAACAGCTCTTTGTAGTTATAGATATTTTTTGGTATATGGAGAGGACATATTAAGAACAGGGTCTCCTTCTATGTGGAAGGAGAAATTAGTTGGTTCTTACTGCTCAAAACTGCTCAGTCACTTTTAGGCTACAAACTGATTATGGGGATTAAAAAACCTTGGACCTGTCAAGTTTGACTTGATAGGTTATAAGTTCAATTACTCAACTCAACTTTGTTTATAAAGCCCTTTAAAACAACCACAGCTCCCACAAAGTGCTGTTCATACCAATTACAGTTAAAACTGAATAAAGCCACATTAGAGTTTAAAGGAGTAAAACTAATAAAATAAAATAAAACCTTTAAAAAAAAAAGATAAAATAAACCACAAATGCAAAAGCAGAGAGAGTCTCATGCAGTGTTAAAAGAATAAAAAAATAATAAAAATAAGTTTTAAGACAAGTTTTAAAATGGATATTGAAGAGAATTGTCTATTGAGAAGTGGGAGCCCATTCCACAATTTTGGAGCAGCGACTGAAAAACCAATTGTGCCCTTTGAGCTTCCCTTAAGAGCTTGGTACCTCCAGGAGCAGAAGGTCAGCTGACCTGAAGCACCGATTTGGAGCACAGGGGTAGAGAAGCTCAGATAGATAGGGAGGGGCCAAGCTATTTAAAGACTTAAAAACAAAGCAAACTCTAAAATGCAAAGGCCGTTAATGGAGGGAGGCCAGGATAGCAGTTATGTGCTCCTTCTTTCATACTCCAATTTTGCACCAACTGTGGACGTGCTAGGAAAGACTGGTTCAACCCAAATTAAAATATGTTACAGTAATCTAGTTGTGATGTTACAAAGGCATGGATTGCTGTTCCTAAGTGCTGCCGTGTGGGGAGATGTTTGACCTTGGCCAACTGTCTGAAATGATAAAAGCTTTGCTTTACTACAGAGCTGATTTGCTTATTCAATTTAAAATCACTGTCTGTTTTAAGACTCAGGTTTGGGAAGACAGTCTTTAAAACCTGCAAAAAAAACTGGTACGAAACACCATCACTTCCTTTTTTTCCTCATTGAGATTTAAAAAGTTCAGAACAAACCAGGCTTTAATGTCATTGAGGAATTCCTGCATTTGTGCAGGGTGAGGGCATTTTTCTTTTTTATAAGCACATGTATCTGAGTATCATCATCATAAAAAAATTATAACAGCAGCTGTGCCTTCTCAGCATGGATCCCAGGGGCAGCAAGTACAATGAAAACAGTTTAGGTTTTAGTTTAGGTCTTAGCTTTCCAAAAAAAAGCTACAGTAAGACCTAAACCGGTCCAGTGCAGTATGCCAACAACGTGGTTAAACTGTGAAATTAGAGTGTTGGGGTCAACAGTTACAAAGACTGCTGTCAGATCTAACAGGACAACTTATTTCAAACTTTGAAAATTTTATCAGTAGCTTGATTCTGCGGTATCCTCCTATATATGTGTCTGAAGGAAATCTGCCTTAGAGACACTAAAGTGAAAGTGGGGCTTGCATTGACAAGGTTTTTTTTTCTTTGTCGAGGCATCTAACCTGAGAGGTATTGTGTATTGATATATTTATTATAACCACCCTAACTGTCATTGCATTAGAGTTTTGCCTAATTAATAACTTATCTCTTCTGGCCTTTGTTGGTTCTGCTCTGTATGTGTTCTTTTGCATCATTCAATAACCTTATTTTTAAACACTAATTGAAAATATGGGCTCAATTCAAGAGACAGTTTGGCCTTTGTATTTTTGTCTGGAATCCTATTGCTACAAATCACTTTTTAAGACCCTGAACACACTGAACACAATTATGTGGCTGATCCAAAAGAAAATAGTGTTTTAAGAGGTCATGGAGCTAAGCTCATATTGAGAGAGAATGAGGATCAACACCACCAGTAGTCTGCAAGGGGGCTTACATTGCTCCAACAGATATAGATCCCAAGTCTATTTTTGTCAGACTATGAACAATTTGGAGGCAATTTCATGGGTTTGACAGGAAGAGAGATGAAGTTTCAAAGTAAAACACATCCATTTGAGGGAAATACAAGGTAAAATCTCTGATTTGCAGGGTAAACTCAATAATTTTTGCCCAGGTCCATCCCCAAATAGGTTTGTCTTTTAGATCTTGAAGATGGAAGATGAACACCTGATCATTGAAGAAGAGAGCACGATACTTTAATAATGCACAGAACATCTGTTATATAAAGACAACATTTGCAAGAAGGATCAGCTGTAGAAAACTAATGCCTTAGGAACAAGCGGTGAGTATTGAATTTAGCAGCTGAAACCAGAGCAATGTAGTTCCTCCGTAGTACTAATAGAAAAAAGGCCTAAATGATTTTTTAATATTTTACCTGCTTCAAAACCTCAGATTCCAGTGATTTAAAAATGATATAAGCCTATGCCCATTCAGATTCATTACCTATTTATTGGCTATACAGTCTGAAATCTTATTACCTGAGTGTGCTGTTTTCTAAGTCCCACAGACTTTAGATAAATGCAGGACAGGGTGCCTTGAAGGCCATGTTTTAAGCCCTGAATACAGTTTATTTGTTAAATATGTTATGTATCACTGCCATTAAGACAGTAAGGAAAATTCATGCTGTCAAACATATGTTATACAGATTGAAGCCTATTTATAACATCTGAACTTTAGGCAAAGTCAGAGACAAACAATCTGCTATTTTATAGTACAGCAGGCTAGAATATGCTGGAAATAGGGGAAGTTCAACCATATAAGCAGACAATCTTGGCAGTAAATACAAAACTCTGCATTAAATTTTGAAACACAGGTCGCCCATCTATTATAGATTGAGGCTTACAGAGATTGTGCCAAAGTTGTCATTGTCCTCTTTAGAGATCTGTATTGATAAAACCATGCCTTCATTTGCCAGGCTTAAAGAGAAATTTGACCTTTTATACTGAGTCACACATGTTCTTTATTTATGTTCTTATTTTAATGCTCTTTAAAATCTGTTGTATCTTTTGATTTTCATCCATGATTGGTTAAACACATTTATTATGTATTGAAGTATGTGCTGTTGGAGCAAAAACGTTTGTTTTTTTCCGCAAGATTTTATTTTCTACTTCTATAGAAAAAACGAATGAACAAAAGCATTGATAATATCTAATTATTTTGGAAATAAAGAGAAACAAACTGATTCTGGAACCTCCTGAAATCTGTTTGATGCTCCTACAGTAGGTGCCCCCACGAGATGATTGACATGTCACATGACCAGAACCCTTATCTATAGTTCTTGGTGCAGAGTGTTGGCCTAGTGGTTAGAGCAGTGTGCTCTGAGAAAGTTGAATGTACCCGGTTAGATCCCCACAACCTCCACTCTTAGTACTCTGCTCGCTGGGCTCCACACAATGGCAGCCCACTGCTCCCCAAGGGGATGGGTGAAATGCAGAGAGTGAATTTCCCCATTGTTGGAGATTAAAGATATTTTCATTGAAAGAAAAAAAAACTGGCAGACACACTCAGTTCAACCTATGTTGTACAAACTCTCCACCCCTCAATAAACTTCTTTCTGTTTCTCCTAGAAACGATTGTTACCAACCCTAGTATATAACCTGTAAAACTGGCTGTTCTCTCTTTATCAAGTGTTACTTGTAAGCCTGATCATCTAATCTTCACACATCTGAAAGTCTAACTTCTCACAAGTGGAATCCTTTCAATGCTATACCCTTGACCCAATTCTAGATCAACAGAAAACCATTTCACTTTGTTTCAATCATTTTGAATTATATTCATACAAGTGTGCCAAATTGTATACCTCTGTGCTAAAGAAAAATGACAGAAAACCTTTTTTTTTTTATTTCAGGGGAGACTCTGTACTGCATTTCTATGTCGACTTTTACCAAAGCGTAAAAATCATTAATTCTCAATTCATTTGTTGGGAGGATAAAGTAATTAATGTTTGAATTCCAGCAGGTAGTCGCTTTTCTTGGCCTAAACTAAAAAAAAAAGTCCAGAGATGCAAAACTAAGTAAAGAAAAAAACTTTTTACAGAAAAGACATTATTCTTGCCGTTCAGGAATTCAGCCTTTATGTAAAAGAGGAAAAATGAGGACAAATGACCTGATCTGTGTATCAAAACCTATGTAGGGGGTACAAAAAAAGGGCTTTGGCCATACTTAAAATGAATTACATCTAAAGTCTTTCAGACAGTTTAACAAATTGTCTTATTGACCAACTGAAATTGGCAGGGTGGAAAAGCAGAGCAAGAAACAGCCATTACAGGAGTACAAGAAGGAAACATTGGTTTAAAGAATAATACTTTTGTTCTACATTAGAAATTTCATTTATTTTTGAAAACTGCAAATCATCCTGGATACCCCCCAATAAAACACAGTGGTGGCAACATTATGCTTATACATGAACAGAAATGCTCACATTTACACTTAAAAGGAGCTATAAAATAGCAGGGTATAACTTTCAGACTCCACTTTAAAGTATTGGAAAAAGGTTATACCGCTTTTAATTTCTTTATGCCATTTGTTTTAGACTTAATCATTGCTATAATAGTTAATAATATAATGTAATGACATACAATCAGCATGATTTCCATGTGTGTTCAATTTGTATTTTGACTGGATTGTCTGAAATAAAAGCATTCATTCATTCATTCATTCATTCATTCATTCATTCATTCATTCATTCATTCATTCATTCATGTATTTTCGTTTGACCTCACAATTCTACCATACTTCATCTTAGGTCTACTACAAAAAAACATATTAAAATGTAAAGTTCAGACCTGAAATTTGAAAAAACAACACAGTTTTTGCAAAGCCCTCTCCAGCATGTTTCTTTCTTTGGAAGGTTTAGAGAGTCTGCTTGAAGTCTCTGCTTGACCCATTCAGTCAGAGGTTCAAATTTACCCAACATCTCTGAAGGTAACCTCAGCCAGAAAAGGAATCAATCTTCAATGTAGTGTGGTGTCTACAAATAGGTCACTCAGTGCCATTAAAAAAAAATGTTTTCAGCCTTAGGAGAGGTCTTAAGATGTTGCCCTAGGATCAAGTTGGGAGTTTTTTGAAGGACAGTACAGCTTATAGAAATTTTATGCGAGAACCTAAGCTATGAGCTGACATCTGCATTCCTAAATGTAGATGCATATTTCTTTCACTAGTCCTTTATTTGATCTAGTCCAATAAGGAAAAAAAAAAGACTTTGTCAGTAAAGCAGAGGATAATTACATTAGATATGACTTTACTTTTAATATTACTTTGCTGCAATATATCTGAAATATGTTTGTGGTGTGTAATCACATTTATAATGTGCAATATAATGACAAATTTCAACTATATAACTAATGAGGGAGCTAAGGCTGCGTCAGTGTCATTTTTGGAATCAGTGGCTTGGTTAAAACTGGATACTTAACCAGGGCAGCATTAGAATTGAAGGGAGCACACAAGCACCAACATAAACGATAAATAAAAAACATTAATCTTTCAGGGATGCTGTCAAGAAGTTTTATGTTTTCTATTTTCATGCACTGTTAATAAGGTTTTGGAGCCTGACCTGTGTTGGGCTGCTGCCCCCTGCTTGCAGCTGGTTCTATTTTCAATACTTTTATTTTTAGCAGTATGATCAATTCATAAGCTGAATTACCTGAAGATAATGCAATGGAATTCTGTTTATTATTTAGATAAACACATATTAGAGGTATTGCATGGGGACATATTTTCATCCATTTTTGTTAATGGCAATGTTTTTTTTTTAAGATAACCTTTTAAAAATGACAGCTCTTTTCTTCAGTAACCTTTTAGTATAGTAGCAGTTTGTTCTCCATTGTTCCAAACTATTCAGTTGGATCAGTGACCCTTAACAACTGGGTTTAAAAAACATAAAGAATTATTATTCTCAGAGCAAAGAATGTTCTAACACTGTATTGTAAAGCTATATCTGTAACAGTTTTAAAAAAAAGATATTGAAATCTTTTTGAATGTTGAACCTATACGTTTTCAAAAAGGCTTTCAAAATATCAGTTTGTTTTTACTTCAAAACTGTGCTAATCTTGAATATTTTTGATTTATAAAAAATTCATGATATCCATATATTAGGTCAAAATGCAGAAGAAACTGCTATGTAAGCTGACAACATGCTTATGGAATCTTTCTGCAGTAAGCTGTAGATTATTTATGATTTAGTTAATAGCTCAAAAAAGCACATAAAGTAGTGAATGTCATTAAAAAAAAAGCAGAAAAATGTCTTTTTTATTTGGAAATTATATTACTGCTGGTGAAACCTGGAGAATTGCGTTATGTTAAGTTTTCACCCTGAAGGGTTGTGCTTGTGAAACAGGACAAAGGATAAAGAAGGTGCTTTTCCAGGGTGCGGTTTGTGTAAAAACCACCACTATGTGGAATGTGAAGTTTAGAACTCAAGGTTTACTGCAAGGTTATACAAAACAAACATATGCAAACTAATTAGACCTCATTATGCATAAGCTCTTTAATATTCATTATTCATATTCAGTTGAGCTGGCAGAGCATTTCTTAATTTCACAGGGATGGCTCAAACTTGTTAACATTTCACCTCAAAGCTTCCAAAGTGAACGAATGTTTAAGAAGCAATAAAGCAATAAATAACCTTAGTTTTAGTCAAATTATATTTCCAATTAATGTAGCCATTTTAACTGTTTTTGCTTTAATACTGCATCACTTTTCTGTTTTGCTTTTCTCCTGTAAATAAGGCCATGGGCCTTACTTTTTCTTCTGTTTGGCTTCTTCCATCTGTCACACTCTGTGAAGAGGTATCTGTTCGATCTCGCTGGTGATTGTTGGCCTGTGGTGCCTCCCTGCGCAAACAGAGGCTGACTTCTCATTGTGCTATATGGTTACTAAACAGGATGGTTAATGAATACAGGTGCTGTGGTTCTGCTCTGTCTGTCAGGGTGACACAATCAATACTGATGGCAGCCGGCGTTTAATTGTGTTCTGTCAACACTCTGAGAGACAGGGGAGCAGAATGAGAAAAACACATCTCACCCATTACACATTTCCACACACTTTTAGTCTTTTAGTATTTAGCACATTTCTTTCTTTTTTTGTTCCACCATTTTGTATCCATTCTGTTGAAAATAACACATTGGTTTCAGTTCAGGAAAACTCTTGAAATCTGTGTTTTTAAAACAATAGGGCAGGAATATTAATAATTTTTTTCTGTAACACTAGACAACGGAATTGCCAGTGATTCTTGGATTTGTAAACATGCTTGACTTGTTTGCTTTGTATCACAAAGTTTTTATGTAATTCATTTGTTCCATCAGAAGATGGCAGTATACCTCTTCCTGAAATAAAGTTGGGCAGCAGCAGAACAGAAAATTGCTCAGTCTACCACTATTTAGATTGCTGTACCTTATAATTCATTTTATTGATACAGTACAGGTGGTAGGGTTTGATATTAGTGATTTCAATAAGGAAAGAAGAATGCATACTTGTACAGTAATAAAATGTTGGCAAATAATTTTTTTTTTTAATTTTGAAGGTTTAAATTACACTCCATAATCACAAATTCCACCCAAAATTAGCTATAACAACAAATTAGATATAACAACATTCAATTTTCCTATCTTTAAAATACTATATTTTTTGAAAGGTCTGATAAAGACTGATTTCCTATTTATTTCTAAAGATTGTACAGACTGTTTAACAGTTTAACCCAAAACCCAGTAACAGTGCGGCACTAGACAGCGGTCTAGTGCCCTATCTCCCCTCAATTAACTTTAAACTGCTCTCTATTACACGCTACAAAGAAACACGCAATTTCATTACCTCACACAGGCCTATCTAAACCACTAATTGTTTTTTTTTTTTCACATATCCAGTAGCCCTTCTTTTTCTGGGATGACATGATGATATTCTATGCTTTAAATTATCGAAAGAAGAAGGACATTAGATTTAAAAATAAAGGGGGGAATGAATAAGAGAGCTTAGTTGTTGTCTTGCAAGTTTGTAATTTATTGATTTATTGATGAAAAATACAAATAATATATATTAAAATATATGAATATGGGTTTTGCAAATTATACATATTATACATATGTATAAATATATATATGCATACCAAGAACTACACGGCAGCTTCTGGTCAAAGACCTGAAGAAAACTAGGGCCACAGCCTCAAAGAAGACCATTAGTCACACAATAATCCCATACGGATTAAAATCCTGCAGCACAAATGCGAAGTCCCCCAAGAGACCACATGTCCAACCCTGTCTGAAGTTTCCCAAGGACTATATGGTGTATCAAGAGGCAAATAGGAAAGGGTTACTTGGTGTAAAAAAAACAACAAAAAAACAAAAAACAAAACGCTTTTCAGTCTACAAAATCTTTGAGGGTGGGCTGTGGCTTGGTCTTCCAGCACAATAAGGCCCTGAAATGAATCACTAGGGCAAGTAAGGAGTGAGTCCTTAAGGAGGATTTAACAGTTGCCTTCCAGTCTCTAGATCATATCCCTATCAAAAATCTTTGTAGTGAGCTAAAAGTTTGTTGTGAGAGCCCCAAAACCTAAAGGATGTGGAGAAAATGTATGGAGGAGTGTTCTAAAATTCCTGCTGCAGTGTGTGCACCTCCTCAGGAACCACATGAACTGTCTGATAACCTTCATCACAAACAAATGTTTTTGTAACAAATATGAAGCTGCGTTTTTCTGATTTATCAAATACTTCATATCATAACATAAAATGCAGCTTAATAACTTATTTATTTAGACAATGGGATTTTCTGGACTTTTGTTTTAGATTCCATCATCCACAGTCAAAGAGTACATATGATAGGAAAGATAAAGAGTTCTACATGCTTCTATGCTCTATATCCCTGCAAAGGATAGGAAATCTGAGCACTCAGAGACTTGGTTCACAATCAGCAAAAGGTCAACACACAAATTAAGTGAGTTACTCAAGTCTCCTGAGTCTGATTTACTCAACATCCTTCTTATAGAACAGAAGTTCTACTGCATTAGTTGTCTCATCTTTTGTTTAAATATGGACACATAATTCAAATTTACTCTCAGGAAACTTTAAAACCCTTATGCACAAAAAACAAAAAACAAAAACAACAACAACAAAAAAACACAGGAAGAGTCTCATAGGTTCAGAACATTAACTTAGATAAGGAATCAATAGGAGAAAAATATTTATTTAAAAAGTGCACTGAATGTAGACAAACACATTTAAATACTCATGCTGGTTTTGTAATCCTTTCAAATGTGCTTGTAATATTTATGGTGAAATAGCGATATCTATGATTATGGAGATAGAGCAATACTTGTTGATCAGGAATTGTGTTACATACATGTAGAGGGTGATATAATAAAATAACATGCATGAATAAACGTAAGGTGGAATGCACAGTGATTATGATACAGTTGTAGGCATATTTTATGATTTTTGTGTGGCTAATCTGAGTGATGCTGTCCATTTTCAGGTTTTCAGAATAAAACCTGAAAGATAACATTAAAATTAAATTAAATAAATTTGACAAAGTATAGTTTAAATCTGCTTTAATAAGGTAATTTAAAGCTGTTCAAAAGTGTATTTAGTCTGATATGTCTTTTTAAGAGCTGCGTTTCATATCCAGGGTAACCAAAATTGTAATCAAATCATGATCACAATGTTTCAGTAAAAACATTATGACATGATGTTTTAGTCACATCATCCACTGTCATCTACTAGTCCAATGCTATGCATGAATTTAATAAAATAACAAATTTTTACCCTATAAATGTTAATTTATAGGGTAGAAATGTGGTTGATAAAACCAAACAACAGTGCATAAATGTAAGATGTTCACAAATTAAATTCTGGTTACTCTCATCAACCTTCTGTTGGGGTTCATAAATATCCATTGTTCTAAACCAATTAGCACAAAATTATGTCACCAAGGTTTTGACTGTTACATCTGAACTCCAGAGAGAAATGATTTTCAGATGTTTGACCAGATGAAGATGCAAGTGTGTTTGTCATTCAAATCTGTGTATATATTGGAGGTTTATTGTTGTTTCATGCTATGACAAGGTATTGAATGGTGCTCTTTGAGATGTTTCAAGCTTTAGACATTGTTTTTACAGCACTGCCATTTAAAGCAAACCTGTTTTAAAAAGCAGGCAAACATTTTTTTAAAGGTATACCTGTAAAAAAGTATTTCTGTTCTCTCAATGAATTGTATTTTTTACTGATTTTTAATGCATTTACAATTCTGCCCAGGTAATTTTCAAAGAAAATATGACAGATGGACTTTTTTTTTGTTGCACTCTGCATACTTCTCTTATACTTTTAAGAATTTCCAGTCTTTCCATTTTGTGATATGTTGCACAACATTTTTGATTTTCCCTTTATAAAAAGAATCCAATTGAATTTGCCCCAATGACTTATATATTAAGGAGGGTCTCCAGCCTCAAGCTAAAATCATTTATGTTCTGCTCTCCAAGATTTGTTACATTCAACCAGCGAACCAAGAGTGACTTTTGATGAGGCACTGGTCTCCAGCAGAGCTATCGAAATCACATGCACACTGTTTTCACCTTAGTTCAGGCACACTGGAAAATACAAAGAAAAAATGCATAACTAGCAGAGGAAATCATGGACAGCTAGAGGGGAGAAGCGATAAAAAGAGGGAAGTCTTGGATCTTCAAGCAGGAAAGGTCCCTGCCCTAAATCCTGTGCAGTCAAGCATTGAAGAACAATCAAAGCTTTCAAAAAGACACCTACACACTCATGCATGCCACTGTTTTCTTCTTGCCACTTGCTATTTTTGTTTTCTAAATGGAATAACTTTGTCCATAAATGTCATCCCATGGAAATTAATCAAAAATTACCTAATTTCAACTAGGTTAAAAGAGAAACTGAAATAACACAAAGTGTTATTTTAATTACTGAGCAATCCACATTTAACCAAAGAGCAAAATAATAGTACAAGGTGGGCTCTTCCTCTGACATGAGAAATAAAGTATTTTTTCTTCTTTTTGCTCAGACAAGGCACAGCAGCACCCTAGAAAACTCTCATTATGCTCTGAAGATCCGGCTTTACCTGCAGTGCCCAACCTGTGCCTTGCTGAAACAGATAACAGAGCAGCTGCAGCCAGGTAGAAAGGGCCACATTTGAATGTCAACCGTTAACTATCAGAAGCTACAAACGGTGTGGCAGCGCCAGTCGTACCGGCGCACATTATCTCAACATGGAGTAACTCTGATAAGGCGAATAAAAGCCAGAGGAATTTCAATCATGATATTATGGATTAGAATTTAGAAGCTGAATGGCATTAATTTTCAGATGCCTAACACGTCCCTGAATGCAAAATGAACACATTTCATTAGAGATGCATAAAGAGGAGTCATGGTTGGTGGTATATTTTAATAATCGATGCAGTGCTTTATTTATGCAAATACTAGCTAATTTGTAATTATATGAGTGGGTGCATGTTGGGTATCTTTTTAATTCATTCCCTCAGTGTATAACTAACATCCCGCAATCTATAGTAGCCGGCAGTAATGAGGAACTCTGAAGCGCGGTTACTGTAATGAAATGCACGGTTATGAATGATGCTTGAAACATTTCAGCAGGTATCTAACAGTGAATCATTCTTAGACTTCATCACTTATTTAATGCTTGAAGTATCAACAAAACAATGGAGAGCAATGAGCTTTTCGCTGTGGAAGAAATACTTTTATCACATTTTTTTTTCAATGTGTGCTTGTATCAGGTCTTTGGTGTATAGTATGATAATAACACTGTAGTTGTGTATGTTTTGTATATCAGTAATCTTCAAGGTGGACTGTCAACAAACAATTGTAACCAGGTTTTTGCTCACAGTTTACAAAAATATGTTTCTTTTCTCAGTGTCTGATAATAACACAAGAAAACATTTTTTTTAAGCTGTAGGTCAATTATGATTATCAACATGATTTCTATTTGGTAAATTCAACAATAATCAAAAAAAGTTTTGCCTAAGACCTTTTTTTAAATGAGGTTTCTCAAAGTAAAGATTTTCTATATCTTTTCTTATAATATTGTAGTATTTTATATCATTGATATAGCCTTTCCTTCAGCAGGGTTCTCCCAATAGTTTGCTGAAATTTTGGCCATTCTTTATGAGAGATTGGTAAAGGAGTTAATCAAAACATTTTCCTGTGGTTGGTCTGAAAGTTATGGGCATGTTGTTTGCGCAAGTGATTATTGGTTCATTGATAGGCAAACCCAAACTCTATCCTTAAGTCTAACCTACACAGGAGTTAGAAAGCCTGAAAAAAAGGGGCACCCACACAGAGCTGCAGAATGCCCACACAGATGCTAAAGAACAGTGCAGTTATATGTTACTGACTTCTTTAGCTCTGTCCACACATTTTAATTTTCTTGCAATTCATTTTACTGTATGGTTATGGTCTTCTACTTTGGAAAAACATTTTAAGGCAAAGCTTTACCTTCCAGAATTAGCATGTCATTTAAAACATTTTTTAAATCTATTTAAGATAGTAAAAGTGTCTCCTAAAGTTAAGCACCAACATAACATGATGCCGCCACCATTGTACATTGTGATCCAATTGTGATGGTCAGACTTGCTTTACTATGGAAAAAATTACTACTTCATCATGAAGAGAAAAAAAAAATTGCCAGGTTGACACAAGGCACCACTAATCACTGGGGCTATAAATTTGTCTCCTTCCAAAAATCTAATCCTAATTTTTATAATGGAAAATGAAAAAAAGTTTTTTCACCTTTTTGTGTTTGTAGCACAGTAATGTTGGACACCTACATTCATGAAGCAACTTGTGTGGTAATTTAGAAAAGATCAGGAGTTTGTACTTGTCTCCAGAGGCCTCCCATGGTGATAGAAGGCATACTCACCTGGTCGATAAACAATCTGAGCACCACAAAGGAACAATGGCCACCATGCCTTTGTTCATGCTCCAAAAACATTCTCTTTAAAATGTCAAAGGAAAAATACATTGAAATGGTTCAATCTTCAAATTCAAAATGGGCTCATCACTTGATAACTATGCCCAATTCATAGAGGTCATCCATGTTCAATATGCAGTGATGAGTAAGAAAGAGGCTGCATAGTAAATTGTAGAGAATTACATAAAAATAATTTTTTTCCTCTTTTCTTATTCTTTAAATCTTCCTTTAATTTATCACAAAATCACACAGACACACAAAATGGTGTATATATGTGTATATATATATATGCCTGTTTTTATGAAACAGTAATGTCAAGCTTCGACCTATAATAACACAGAGAAATGGTCTGTGGTGAATCCAGTCTACAAACCTTTGAAGACCGGCAGATTGTGGTTTCAGTCAGGTTTTATATCAGTCCTTCTCTGTTGCTTTGCCCAGTGGAACATCTGTGTCTGATCAAGTCATGACTTTTCATTTTTTTCCTTTGAAAGTTGTCTTCAACTATTCCAACTTCTCTTCTTCTCATTATTTCTATGTCTACATTTCCAGTTTTTCTTTCTCCTTCTCTTCCATAGTTTTTTCTTCTTTTTTTACATTCCTTGAAGCACATAGAGCACAGTTTCTTAGAAGCTTAATCCCTCACTGTTTTAATATTTCAAGTTTTTATTTATTTTTAAAGATTACTTAACATATAATTTAGCAAATTTTTCCAAAAACATTTTCACCGTACATTATAAAAACACTTCCTCTGTTTGGTAATAACTAAACTCTACTAAATAGATAAAATATATTTCCTATTGAAAAAAGATAGTAGATGCATGCCATATAAGCAAGGCATTTCTTTAAAAATCCTAAATGGCATAAAGTTTACATGTAACATTGCATAAAGAATTGTATTTGATACCCTGCAAGAAGTATACCATATAATGTGTTAAAATTATACAGGTAAGCCAATAATAACTCCTACCTCGCGCTAATTGGGTTAAACAGTTCATTTTGATAATTAAATGATTTATTTCTGTTTTGAAATAACACAGGCATCTTTTCAAAAGATTTCAAACAATGCAATATGAAAGAAAACAAATATTTTCATGCTTTTCTTTACATTTTAACAATGTCATGATGAAAATTGTTCGTATCCTAAAAAAAAATCAATATGAGAATATTAACATTTGCATCAAACGACTTAAACAAAATCTTGTGATTATCATTTTACATTCTTTCTTTCTGATTTTATGGTTATTCTTTAAAACTTGTTGAGTTAATGTAGCATATTTTTGTTTTAGTATATTATATTAGTATATTTAATCCAACCCTTTGGAATAGTTATAACTGTTTGTTTATTAATAAAGAATATCTTAAACAACATAATAGAGAGCAACTTAAATATGAAAAGGATGCACCGATTTTGACAGCAACACCCAACTGTAAGCAATGCAGAATTCAGTGACTGTTAGATTCTGTTCAATCTCACGTGGAGCAGCACTATGTTTAAAATCAAAATGTTAATGAAGTCTAGGCGGTGTAGGTGTTATTATAATATCCAAAGAATAAAGATTGCAAATTTTGCTTGCATGTAGAATTTGGACGTCTTTGTACTTATAGTAAAAAGTAAAGAAACAAGTAGACATAAATCTTAAACTCTTTGCAAATGAAAATGATTGAGCTCACATAACTAAAAGCTTTAGGAAACATGTTGCTCAGGTGATGTAATAAATAATTTTGATTGAAATTAAGTCTAAATTGATTTGGTTCTGATAACTCCTGATTATAAGTTTATATACTGTTGACCTGATTATACGTTTTTTTGCCCTAAAGTATTTAAGTTCTGATAGCGTATTTAAATATATAGAGTAAGTGATTACACTTATAAATGTACATTTTCCTCAAAACTGCGTCAGTATAAGGATGGAAAAAAATACCCTTAATCATAAAGATTTTGGCAAGACTGAAGTGGTATGATGCGCTCACATGGTTGTGTTTTGCCTTTTAGCATTCCAGGGGAAAAGAGGCATTAGTTAATGTTAAATGTTCCTAAAGTATCATCTAGCAAATGATTTGTTTTACAAGCATTAAAATCATGAAAAATGATCATACTTTCTTGGACTCTATTAGGCCATTAAAGCACTATATGCAGTATGTTTTCCAGATCATTCAGTGAAATTACTGACATGGAGAAGTAATGAATACACTACTGGCCATGCCCTGTATTACTAATTTGATTTAGAGAGGCTTTTGTTTGGCATAAAAAGAGCATACGAAGAAGCACTTCACTTAAAATGAGAAACTTTTGATAATAAAAGTGATGGAATACTTTAGCAGAAGACTTGTTTTCCTGTCAGGGTCACAGAAATATTTAATCAGAAAAAAGAAACAGAGGGAATCACTGGTAGTCAGGATTTTTTCTGACATTTACAAACATTTTTGTGATTTCTCTATTGATTAATTATCTGCAAACCTCTTTCAGATTTCTCTCTTAAAGGAATTATTTTTTTTTTTAAATGTGGTATTTTTTATTTCATAAAAGCCATATTTGCTGTTACTGGTATATACTATTAATTAAAGAAATGGTAGTGTTTTTTTATTTTGTTGGAACTTTTAAGGTAGGATGAAGGTAAAACAAAATGAAAAAGCCAGGGCTGTGTCTTTATTACAGATAGTACCATTAGAATATGTCATATAGTTAAAGTATAGTTAAAAATGTTCTGTATTTTTGTCATCTGAAATTCTGTACTGCAGGATTAATTTTCAATATCTTTAGTAAATACACAGCCCTCTTAGCTAAAATACAGAACAAAAAATGTCAATGCACTTGTTTGCCCTACAATGCTTTCCTATGTGTTGTGTTCTTCAGGCCTCAGTGGCCTTGTGATAGACCCTTATTGCCCACCAGACATCTGCCTGCATTACAGCTGGACCAGACTAATGAACTGGACTCAAACTCAGTCATAATTCTATTAATGTTCAGGTACAGCTGTATATAGGTTATAAATTGTGTATCAGTAGGAATGATTATTTTTCTGTACAGGTTAAGAGCCAAGGGCAGACACTATCAAACTGATAACAGTGTTGGCCAGAAGAAAGTTTGAGGTAAAAAAAAAAAAAAGAGAGTTAGAAAAAGGCCAGCAACACATTTCAGCAATTCAGAGACCTGCTCTAAAAAAAAAAAAAGACTTTTAATTTGAATTTTGCATAAAATTATCATCAGTCTTCGGTTGCATTTGGATACAAAAGGGTCACTTGTGTCTTGGCCCAGGGAACTGTTCACACATAAACACCTGAGTGTAGTTCAGATTAATATTAAGCTAATAACAAGGCATACGTCATTTTGAAAACAGTAAGATACATGATTTTTGATATGGGAAAAGTACTTTCCAAAGGCTAATTTAGATAACATCACATATAAAAAATAAAAACAAATTAATTTGTTAATTATTTAAATAATTTTAATGAATTCGAAAAAGAGTATTTGAGAGTGTTTTTTTAATCACTTTTTAACACTTAGTGGAAATAATGCTATGAACTTTATGGAGAAATCAGTTTTGTACTTTCTACACTTTTTACGTGAGGGGTGCCCAACTCAATATCTGGAGAGATGTTATCCTGCAAATTATAGATGCAGTCCTGCAAAAACACACTTGAACCAAATAAAGAGGTTATTATCATCCTGCTGAGCTGAATGACATGCTGATGAGGGAATTCAGCCATTTAATTAATGTACGTCAGGTAACCCATTTTTACACAAACTGTCTTTAAACCATTAATGTTAGGGGTCAGGTATTTCTTTCATAGATGTGTTTGGAATTATTAACAGAACTATCAGTAATGCCCCAGTACATTTCTCCAGTCATTCTTCTGTAATTTTTATGATTCTGATACTTCGGTGTTGATTTCGTGTAAATATACCTCAGCTGATGTCATAAACCTGAGTTAGGAAATTTTAAATGCCAGAGGGAATCTTTACAGAAATAGCAGAGAGGGGGACAAACAGAGTTTTTCAGCTAAGTGTAGTAATTACCTTCTAGACTATTTCGCAGTAGCAGCCAATGGATACAAAGAAGCTTGTTTTTAAAGGATTATTCAGTCATATATCAGTTTGTTAGTGTGATGAATGTAATTAGAACATTTATTGAGCCAAAGTTTCCTATACCATTATAAACACAACTAAAAACATGCTAGCATAGTTTACAAGAGCTAAAGCAGGCTTTAGCAGCAGTCTGATCTGTTAGCTTAGCTTTTCAGTTTAGCTCTAATAGTAAAAAAAAAACTACAACAGATCAAACACAATGGATAAAGCAATTCATAAGGCGTCTCTCCGAATTAAATCTTCCCTATTTTTAAGAGACCTGATGCCTCTTTTTAGTACCCTTCTAATCACGATATTTCCGAAAAACAGGGTAGTTAACAAGTCCTAATGTGTTTTTTGAGTTTATAAGTTCTACAGTCCTTATATATGATGAGGTCAGCAGCTACAGTAGGAGCAATTCAAAATTGCCCTTCCCAGTCAAACACCAGCCAAATGGCAGCCTACTCTCCTGCAACTCCAAGCAACTTCCAGCCACTGGCATTCTCCTGGGCCATTTATTTTACTCTGACTCCACCCTTTCACTGAATTACAGGGTCTCACCAGAAGTTGATGCTTCTCTTTAGATATTAATGTCAGAAAGAACATTTTAGTACAAATATTGATGTTTAAAAAGGAATTGTAGGGGACCAGCCAAGGGCCCATCAAGGAAAGTGGGGAAATTTTGAACGGATACTACTGTAATAAAGAAAATAACAATCCAATAGATATTTTTTGTTGAATTGACAACACTGAAGTAAAGCTTCTGACATGCAGACTTAAATGACAGGCTGTTGTTCTCATTACATATCCAACATAGAGATGTATGCCTTTCTTGACCTGTAATCATAGCTCTCAAACATGTCCCTATGGCTTTTTTTGCAATGCAAGAGTTATGAGTAAAAATATATAAGATCAATTAATTATTGATTGTGTGCCTTCAGATTTAGGTAACCCTTAATGAATAAGTAATACCTAGCCAAGCACTAATGCTACTCATGCAAGTTTAGATTTAGGAACTTGATTGAGTCTCTAAACAAAAACTACATTCCTATAGCAACATTAGAAGATAAAATACATTTTAGAAAAAAATCATGAAGTACATCAGATTGAATAGAATAGAATAGAACATAAATACCTTCATTGTCCCATCTTGGGAAACTGTGGATGTGACAGTGCAAACACAAGTAGCCAAAAGAAAACTTACTGGCACGGACAAGACTAAATAATATAACAGGACAAAATTCTAAAAAATTAAACTACACTGAGGAAGAACAGATATCAGAAAAAGAACAACTTTCTAAACTCTTATCTAATGTAAGCATACTTTGGTGATTAATAGGCTCAACGCATGTGCGGCAAACAACAGGGACAGATGGCTGTCATCACCATCACCATGAAACCCAATACACGGGATGGCAACGGCAACAAATTGGATGCAAATTACACTCACTGGTCACTTGCCCTAAGAAATATGACTCATAAAATAGAGGAGATTGTAATATTTTCAAAGCAATCTATGACAAACCAGGCAGCAAGGATGAAAAGTAATAATATTTTACTAGAATTTACTTCAATTGATTGCAGATTGAAATGTTTAGCATGTTCTCTCCTCTTTCCTTAGTCAGTCATTGAAACTCCCACAGATTTCTTTAGCGCCATGCTACAGCAACAAAAAGGGTAAACATTTTTTCAAATTTCATGTGTCACGTAGAAAGCCGCTGTATGCACATTTACATGCATAAGGTTGAAATGTTATATGCAGGAATGAACCTGATCACTTGGCTGAAATAAAAGTTGTTGCCTAATCTACAATGACGTCAGATGCGGGAGTTTGTCATGCAAGCCAAGGGCTATCAGTCCCAACCCCAGTTCCAGCTTTCAGTGTTGTTGTGACTTTGGGCAATGCTTCATCTGCATTACCTACTGATGTTGGTCAGAGGGCCTGTGTACAGTAGCCTTGCTTCTGGCTGTGAACCTCAGCACAGCCATGGCTACAATGTAGCCTACAACCATCAGTGAGTGAGTGAATGACTGACTGTAGTGTAAACCTCTTTGGTCAAGTCTCCTGACTTGAAAAGGCACTATGTAAGTACAGACCATATAGTCACTCATGTGACATGGATAGAATATGAAATTAAGAGAGAGCAATGTTGTGTCAATGACATTATCTTGGCACAGATGACTGGCTTGATTGCTCATTCCATTCACTTGCCTAGCTCTGCCCAGTTTTTCATTACCGCTCTTCCGTTTCACCTACTCCAGCCTCTATTTAACCTGCCTTCTTCTAGTCATCAGTGCCATGAAGATAGGAGTATTATAAGAATAAGAAGATCAGAGCAATCTTCACTGCATTGAACTGCACTCATCACTCCGCTCATCTTAGATCTGGGGGTTTTGCCTTTAGGACAGAGGCTAGTGCATCCTAAAGACAAAACCCCCAGACGAAGATGAGTGGAGTGGTGTATGCAGTTAAATGCAGTGAGGAATGCTCTGATATTTACATTAGAGAAACCAATCAACCTCTCTACAGACACATGGCTCAACACAGACAGGCTTCCTCCTCCGGACAAAACTCGGCTGTTCATCTACACCTTAAGGACAAAGGACATTCTTTTGATGGCCAGAGTTGAGAGTTGATTTCTTTTGTTTTTTAACTTTTGAGTGGAAGCCCCAATTTGAATCCAACTTCACTGTAAGTACAGCTTCTACATGTATACTCAATGATGTGGAGTTCATCATAACTGCAAATTATGTTCAGCAATCTTAAGAAAGCTTTCTTATATATTTCTGACATTACTTTTTGATCAAAATGTAAATCAAGAAAAAAACTCTTTATAACTGATATGATTCTCAATCATTTCCAATCAGAGGCAAACATTTTAGATTCAAAAAAAAAGTTTAAATGTGAAAAATTGTAATCTTTAACTTGTGACTAAATCATAGTGTAACCTGTGGGATACCTTTTGCCAGTTTTAAAATGGATGTCTAAACAGGACAAAGATGGTTTAAAACAGTTACTGCTCGTCAGACCTATTTGAAGTCAATAATAGCTCTTTTTCTTTAATAACGACCATGTTTTTCCCCACTTACCGGAAGTATAAAACTAAGGTGCACATTTTTATGCAAATGGTTTGCACTGCGTGTGAGACACATTTAAAGGTACCGACATTAACGCTCATTGCTCATGTCTGCTGTCTGAAAGCTAAACGGTGATGTGGTTCTCACTTGTCTGTTGCTGAAAAGCAGAGAAGCTGTGGGCCCATTTTCTGTCTCAGACTGACAGCTCTGTGATGTATACAAAGCCCCCATTCCTCAGCTGGGAAATCAGCCTTATACAGCTCCGTCACAAATAATCAGTGCTTATTACCAGCAGCACACTTCCACATTTCACAGCTCTGTTTGGCCTGGTGTTGGATGTGAAACCTTGCCAATGTGCATTTATTTTTAGCGTGCATATTTCTTTCTCCATGCTCTTCATGGATTTTTTATTATTTTTTTGCACAATGATTAAACAAGCACACCTAGTTGAATAGCTGTTATGGGTCCGACTTAGAGGCTCTAAGTTTATGAGTGAGCTCCCTTTGCTGATGTACCTGTGGCCTGTGACCTTGTAATGAGCAGAACGACTGTCAAATTCAGCACAGAGCTTTTATCTGCTTGGTGCCCTAGCACAAAGCACTCAACCAATTATCTCCCAGTCAGACATAAATACGAATGCGGTCTTGCTGTTCTCTGTGTACGCCTTTTTTGAAGGACATGATGATCGCAAACCAACCTTGTTGCAGGGAGAGGACCATTCCATGAATTGAGTGTAATTGGCGAGGAGAGCTGCGAGCCAGTTGCTCTCTGTGTAAGCAGATTACAGCCTGGCAAAGCTGAGACCCCCTCAGGGCGCCACAACATGGCCGTTGGTACGTGGTGTGTAAAACAAGCATGTCACTCATGAATTATACATGGAAGGATACCCAGCCATGAAATTGGAAGACCAGGAAAAACAATGGAACTGGATGAGGTAAAAATAAGAGAAACAATGAAAGAAAGAACATGACTGACAATATTGCAAACAGTTAAATAGGAAACAGGTAACAAGGCATTTTGTCTTTGCAATGGTCCCTGTCCCTGTTTTCTTTGGTTAGCCACTCCTAAAATAGGCTTGAGAATCACTTCAAACTCTAGTCTTTCTGTGTTTGGTCTTCATAATCAGAACCTCTTATAATTGTACAAAAGTTCCTTTTGGGTGTTCAGGCTCCAAGCAGCAGACAATTTTGCTAATCAATTAAAAGAAAAAAAGATCTACTAAGGTACACAAACATATTTTTCATTAACTCTTTTAATCACCTATGTAGCAGTTATCAGTATCTACACAATGTGGATTTGTAAATATATAATACATTGACATAACGGCTCAACCTTACATTTGAGCAAGGTATCTACAGATGGGTATATTTCTCCAAATCAGATAACAGCTAATAGTGTATCTTACTTTATATCAATCAACTTAACTTTATCAATAGTTTTGGAAATAGCTTGTGGATACTTGGAAACAGTTTGTGGATAATTCTGTTATTTTGGGTTTTAGAAATTGGGATCCAATTGCATGTTTTTTTTAATCAAATGTTTGAATTGCATTGTTGAAAATTCTGTTAAATTGGAAATTTTAATTTGTTATTTGTGTCAATTCTAGGACCCCTAACTTAAGAGAAATAATTTTCATTTTGTTCACTGTACAGAGCATACACCAGAGCTCACAGATTAGCGGACCGCATCCGGACCCAACTGCTGGCTAATCCAGACCCACCCCGATTTAAAACATTTACAAATTACCGCATATTGTCTGACGGCAGTGTCTAACTTCACCTTCCAAAGTGTCGGGACCAGGCTGCACGTGATACAAATTAGCCAATGAGCTGTCAGTCTGGGTCACGCTTTGTTTTCTTTGGTACAGCAGCTGGCTGTTGGAATGCTGGAATTGTAGCAGAGAATGAGGTGTCATTAAAGTAACCAGGTATTGCTACAATTGTAATTTCCTGTTGTGTCTGCAGCTTAGTGCTACCGGAGAGCACGACAATTAGTCCAGTATTTGGGGGTAGACAAGTGGGGGTCATCAAACTTTAATGTTCTTCAACCTGCCCTAAAACCAATTATGCTTGATTAAAATTTAATGGGCGTACCCTATTTTGCAATGTCTCGGGTCAAGCAGATGTTTAGAGAATATGCCAAAGGGAAATCCAGCTTTTAATTGTGTAATGTGCTGTGTTGGGATGGGTGGGGGATGTTTTATATGTTTAAATATAAAACATCCCCCACCCATATATATATATATATATATACACATACATATATATACATATATACACAATTTTGTGTGTCTTTTTTTATATATATAATTTCAATACTACCGGTAGTTATTCTCATCATTTTTGTTTTTTCTTTTGTTCATCGGAATTTTAGATAGGCTACCTATGTGAAATGCTCCTTAAATAATCCTTAGTATTACCATTACTGTCTTTTAAATGATTATTATCATTATTACTTCAAGCCGTATCTACCAAGGACATTCAGTTCTAAGCCATGTAGCCTTAGAACAGTATCTCCTTTATAGCAGCTACTCTCAGACTTCCAGGTTTACTTTCAAACTGCATATTTAATAGGGTGAAACAGAACAGGTTTATAACATATTAAAATTTGCACAATCAATCTTAGTTTTTTTGTAGTTTACCTGCACTTGAATCTACCTCTGGAGATGTCAAATTAGTGTTTGAGATACAGCAAACTTGGTTAACAACATAAGTTAACATGCATTTCATTTTCAATTTTTTGGCAGACTAGTAGAGGACAGAATCTTCTTTTTTGGCAAATCTTTTATGGATTGGAAAATGTTAATTACATTTCTAACCAAAATTACAAGAAACTGCACTGCAGTACCCAACCAAAACAGCATCAGGCCATTGAGAATTTCACAGTTGTTGATGATGCTCATTTCAAGACACATCATAGAACAAAAACAAAATCAGCAGGCAAAAGAGCCATCCTCCAATTGAAATTGTCCAGTGCCAAATGAGCATCGCTGGTGCTGCTTTAGTAATTTGAATCACCTCTCTTTTGTGTATTGCATTAGGATGCAGCAGACAGAAAAACCTTGATAATGGTTTTCGTTTACCCCCCAGCAAGACTAATCACACTGACATTGGTTCCACTCACTGCACTGGCTGATTCATCTAAATTCAGCAGACCAGCTCTTTCAATGGCACTGAAGCAGGTTGATGCTCTTCCTTTACTGTGTGTACCAGTTACACTTTTGCCTAAATAAGCTCAGAACAGGGATGCATGGGATCAGAACCAACTTGTCACAGCACATACAAAAGAGTACAAAACATTTGTAGCTGCTTCAAATTGCTGAACAGTTTGTTTGTTTTTTTACAAATATATGCAGAAACTCATCCCTAGAAGCCAGAATTATTACATAGTAAAAAACTTCCCCTCGATTATATGTTTTTACAACAATACAAGAAACTGTATTCCTTAATAATGTGTGCATATTAGAAAAACTAAATGACAGGAGCCACAATGCAGATACTATGACCAAGATCGGTCAACCATTTATCACAGAACACAGCAAACTTTTGCCACAAACCATTTATCTTTTAAAATAAAAGTTTTCCATCATCTGAGAAAATAAATTATGTCTGCTGTTTGTTTTTTAAGAAATACAAGCTGATGAGCTGCTCTATAGCTTTGACGAATGTGGTGTTTTTTGTTATATTACTGCCAGAGAGGAGGGGATAGAAAGATTGATGTCTGTCTGAGCCATTAATCTCTTTCAAAGGGATCAAAAAGACTTAAAATTGTAGACCTGTGCCCAAAGAGCAGAGAAACACTGGTCTGTATTGATTGAAATTGGCTAAAAATTGTATCAAAGGCTAATAACAAGAAGACTTGTCAGAGCTTTTTGCTTAAAGTTTTCCATAATGGTAAAATATAGTTTTATCCAATACAAAGCCATGTTTTTTTTTATTTATTTATTTTTTATTATTATTTAAAGTTCTCCTTAATGATTTAAGCAAGTCTTTGGTTTGGGGAGGGGTGCTTGCCCAGTCTGCTTTGCTTGACCCCAGACACAAACTCTTGCTAATTAAAGTTCTAGCTGAGATATACAGCTGTAAAGGTCTTTTAGCTAAAGAGGGACCAGACCAATTAGACAATTGAAACTAAAAACAATCTTAACATTTCTAAAAGAAACAAGCAGCCAGTGGAGGATATACAAAATCTGAGTGTCTCAGACAGAAGGACCCAGTATTCAAAGCGAGACAGTTGGATAATTCAAAGCATTTATTAAATATATATCGGGCTGTGGATCCGAGGTATCAGCGGCTAGGGCGGGGTACCGCCCATCACTGCAAACTCTAGTTGGAGAAAAACACAGGTAAGTGACCGTGATGATCTGACAGAGGATGATTATCCACTTATATCACTTACCTGGTTTAACAGTTCAGGCCATCTCCATAGAGTGAGTAGGATCCAGCTGGCAGACTGCCAGAGAGATGTGCCACCCAGAGTGTCCCTAGATGCTGCTGCCCCAGAGAACAAGCAACAGTCAGAGCCAGGTCAGATCAGAACAGGAAGACTCAGAGGTCCAGGAGTCTGTAGCCTGGTCAGAGATACCTATGAGGACAGGAACAGGCTGGTCCAGGGTTCCAGGTGCTCACAGACAGTTTAGGCAGACTTTCAGAAGGGATTAGGCAGACTCAGTGGTAGAGAGGCAAAACAGGTCAGGATAACAAGAACATTATGGAGTACTAGAAAACCGCTTTCCCCACTGAGCCCAGACAGGAACAGGGCATGCTCAGTGGATAAGAGGCAGATCAGGATCAGGAAATCAGAAACACTACAAAATGCTAAATACCCCCTCTCCACTGGCCCCAATGAATGAGCACTAGCACAAGAGCATCAACATTAATCTCAATAATCTGGCCCCGATAGCTGGGACTGAGCTGTATATAAAGAAACAGGAGTAGGTGAATTAGATGAGCAGACATTGGAAATTGGGCAGAGTTAGGCAGTAGAATGAAATAAGCATTTAGGCCAGCCATCAGTGCCAAGATCATGACAAAGTGACGTGTTTGTGTTAACTTGTTTTCATTAACGGAGGGGCAGCTCAATTCTGAATGAGCTGTGAATGGTGAAAAAGACTGTTCAATCCCATTGTAGTTGGAGATGAGTTGCAGTATTCCAGTCTAGAAGTAATAAAAGCATTTGGTAACCCTTTCAAATACATTATGTGTAAATGATCAGACTGAGGATCCAAAATTCAACCAGGTCAACCAGGTTACAAGATTTATTCACTATCAACGGGGAACTGATCAACAACAGGTGCAGGATCCTTTAGAGAGGAGAGATCAGGTTGGTGGCTGAACAGTCCTTAGGTTTGAATGGATCAATCGCAAAATAAGCCACTAACCTTCTCAAAGACCCTAGGAGAAAGGGGGACTAGATGTGGGCTCCTCAGTAAGTCTAAGAAAGAGAGCGACAAGCAGATCATTTTATTTTTATTTATTTATCTTAAAAGTACATGAAGAATGAATGAAATTATTTTCAGATTACACAAATAGATTCATTAATGCCAAAAGGAGATTACTTTAGGGTTAGGATTGGGATTAATTCAGTGATAACAGCCTACTAAACCTACTGACAAAATCTGACGCCATTATATGGGACTGATCACCACTAATAACAACGATTTTTTTGGGACAATAACATCCAAAGCGGCTGCAAACAGCTATTTTGTATTTACCATGTAAGAGAAGACAGAATCAAACTGAGAACCTATGAAATGAAGAGGTCTGACCTATTTGAACAATTTTATTCTTCATCTTCACCAACTGCTAAATGATTTCATCTAAATAGATACTTCACATTGATCTACTACCATTCAAGAAATAGACCCGTAATGTTATCGTGGTCACAACAGGTTATGGCAATAACCTTACCTAACCTTTTGATATGTATTAGGTTTACGTAATATATATGCCTGATATTTGAAAAACTTTTGTTCCTTGTAAAAATCACTATTTGACACAAAATTACATTCTTCACATCTAGAATAAACATTCTGGATGTTTAGAGATGAATTTCAGATCTCCAAATTGCTATTGTCACTGGTCAAAACTGGTCAAATCCTCCCTTTGCCATTTTGTACTCAGTGGAAGGATGGGCAATGATGCTGAAGTCACTACAGCAAACAAAGAGCTTATGAATCAGATCATATCCTTGCCAAATTTCTAGATTTTTTAATAAGCTCAGAACATAGGACCCAGAAATCACGTGAGACAGAAAGTGGGATAAATAAAAAGCGTTTATTATTTTCAAGTTGGTGTGGATCTGCAGCGGCTGTGGCTATGACTGGAGGCTATAGTTAGAGAGAAAGACAGATTAGTGACTGTGATAATCAGGCAGAGGATGATTATATACACGCTAGTCACTAACCTGTCTAAACACTTAAGTCCAGAGTCCAGGTTAGATTTTTTTGTGCTCCAAAAACACACAGTTTGATGACAAAATCTTCTCCTGCTACCTAATTTATGCCACAAACTAACAAAACCAGATGGGGAAGAGGTAGTTATGCAGGTGTTACTTTTTCTTCAGCTGTCGGCAATCCTAATGTTATTCGTTATTGGTGCAGCTAAGGATAACTGTTAAGACATTTTATATGTTTGTCTAGGACAGCTTCAGATTATGTGTAGAGGATGATAATCAGTCATCAAATTGACAAAATTATATTTGTGTATTAAAAATAACATTTTCTTTGTGAATAATATAAAATATACAGTATTCTTTATCGGCATAGCCTGGAAGTAATAAAGGATACTTTTACTCCCCACATTCAAACACAGATATCTGTACTCTCTGCTATTTATGCTCCCAGAAAGGGGTTGTTATTTCTGCACATATTGATAATAACTACATAATACCATAAACTGCATAAACTGGGTCTATCTGGTGCTATTTTAATGACACTGGTGGGTTTTTTTTTTTGGTTTTTTTACAAGAGCTTTATTAGTTCCACAATATTACTTTTAAAACCATTTTAGTACTGCCCTGAGTGTTTTAATGGTGATTAATGCATTTAAAAGTTTCTAGTTGATACAAATGCACATGCCGATTCCGACTTTCGTTACCATTGCCCCATGTTCAGTTGTAATTGCAACTAACTCAGACATACATGTCCAAAGTGAGTCATTCTGTCCTCCGCTGTCTCTGCAGGATTGTCTTTGGGCATGTCTTTGTCAGAGCATTGAAGCCAGAAGTTTTAACCAATCAGGCTCAATCCTACAAAGCCTTCCTCAAACTCCAATGTCAAAGGGGTTGAAAATTCTTTCATTTCAAAAGATCTATCCATGCTACAACTACCAGTGTCCTTCTGCTCACCTTCCTTGCCTTGATATGGCTAAGCTAAGCAAGCTGCCATGTCCTGACCACATTCCAACTATAACCCATACCGCTTACCCTCAAACTTACTGCAGCTCTGCCCCTACAGTTCTTTTGATACCAACCACTTTAGTTGCATTTTCCAAGATTGGTCTTGAGGCAGGGGTTATGTGTTAATACATAGGGGTGAGTAACCATTTAAATAAACTCAGAAACTATGGAAAGATTAATAAGAATTTTTTAATTATAATATAAAGAAGCCACAATCACTTAGACCGAAATATATACTGTATATGTTACTGGTCTTCTGATGTAGCCTGATAACAGCATATTGGTCCTGTTTGATGCACTATCAGCCTAAAACCCTTGCAGCCAAAAATCTCTACCAGGCTTCTGACAATTAATCATTCAGAGGAAAGGGTTCCATTTGTGGAAAATTGTGTCCATTTTCCACATGGTCGAATAACTGAATAAGTCAACAGCAACAATGTGCGAGAATTTGTTCTTGACTTAGCCATTTCTCAAAATAACTTTCCTAAGGGCTGAAATTGAGATGATATGAAAAGGAGAGAAAATAGGTGAGAAAAACAAAGCAAGCTGCCTCTCTGCACTTCCTTTCTCAAATGGCCTTTTAAGAAATAATAAAACCTGAGTACTCAGGTCATGCTTTATTCAGATTAAAAGCCTCTTGCATTTTTGTTGCCTTAAAGGACTAATTTAAATCCTGTCAGTTTCTATCTTTCTTTCAGTCTTCTCACACTGTTACCATAATCAAGTGAAGACAACAATTCTGCAGCAACTATAATTCTGGAAATCAAAAGAGAGAGCAAGAAGATTAAGCTTTGCAACATATTTATGCATAGGCTTTAAGATGAATAATCTTTATCAAGGTTATTTCTCTGGAGCAAAAGGGAAATGCTTGAATAACCAGAGTCCATTGATTGCGCCACACAGAAACATCTTTCGTCAACCTTGACTCTGTTATTCATGATATTTTTGGCTTTTAGTTGCACTGTTTAGGCTGTGCAAGTACTAAAATTCTAATTAGAACAATGATGAGCAGTGGATTTTCTTATTGTTTTGCTGTGATGGTTGATTAGGTGGATGAAATCATTATCCAACACTTCAGTGTATAATTAGGAAGCTGCTGTAAATCTAGCTAGACAAGGATAATTAAGAATTAACACTTCAAATCCCAGAAAGGGTCTCCAACAGACAGCTAAATTTATGCATGGCAATAATATCAATTCTTATGTTTTTTGCCACATAGTCAAAAAGTCACATGAAAAAAAGCAAGTCTTTTTTTTTTTTAATCTTTGCTCAGATATAGTTGTTTTCAAAAGTCACAATGATTTAAATAAAATACTCTGAACTTAGAATACTGTCTATTAGTAGAATAAACAAATAAATTGAAATTATTTAGCCAGCTAACAGATTTTGTTTAAGTTTTAGGTAAAACCAAAGATGTAAAGTGATTGAATACATTATCACATGTTATATGGCTTGATAACACAACTACCAAATCAGTCAGAGGGGACCATCAAAATGCATTAAGGGACCATGATTAGGGTTGAGCATCACTTGAAGGATTCCAGGTTAATTCCTGATTCCAGTTTTAATTCCTTTTTTCATTATTACCTTTGATTCTCAATTCTGATTTTTAAAAGGAAGAATCATAAGAGTTTTCATTTTTTGTATGGATGAAATAGTCTGGACTTATCAATAAACTTAATTGTTTGAATACCTAACTTTGTCCTAGGTTGAGAAAAAAAGGTGCAGCTGGTGTTATGCTATGGAAAATATCCCTAATTTATATCCCTAAGAATTTGTATCCTCAGAGTTAGTAGGTCTCATCATTTGTAAAACATGTCAATAAAATTGAATAAACTAAGAATTACATTATGCTTGACATTATTCCTAAGTATGGCAATTTTAACTGAAAATGCTTTTGCTTTTATCAAAAACACATAGGAAACAAGTCAGATATCTGTTAAAGCATTGTAAAAGGCAATAATAATAATCATTAAAAGGCTCCACTCTCCTTGCAGGTGTGAGGTGTGTTATCAGTTCCGTCTGGGAACCTACGGTTGCAAAACTCCTCATGCCAGGAAAGCATTAGCAAATTATTGCTTCTACTCAAAGTAAATTTTCTACTCTATTTTCATGACAGCCCTTGATAAACTCACCTTCTGAAAAAGGTTTCAAATATTTAGTGATAATAATATGTTAACTTTGTAGCCTGTCTCTGTGAATGATTTATTTTACTCACAGACCTCCGAGAGTTTCTGTAATGAGGCTAAAGGAGCTTGGAGTTGCTTTACTTTTTCTGCACACTTTCTATCTATAAGCTTGTTGTATGTACCATATAATATCAGGTTGTATTTTCTTACGTTGAATTCCTGAAACAAGATAACAGTCTCTTGAAAGATTACACAAAGATAATTGTCTTTATTTTTAGTGAAAAAAGGTTGTAATTTCCATCACCCCAGAAAGAGCCATCCCTCACTGTGAAACTGTCAAATTGTGGCATTAGGTTATTTGATAATAAAAGCACACAAACACCACATTACATCTTTAAGGGTGATTAGCTGTAATAACAGCACAAAAGTACTGTTTCAAAAGTTGAAACTGCCATGATTTTTATTCTTTTTGAATTTCCAAGCATATTGTATTTTTTTTATCAGTATAATCTTTTCCATTTAACTCATTTTGAAGGGTTTGATCTGTTATCTTTTCCCTGCATCAGGATGCTGGTGAAGGTTCTCAGGCTGCTGAAGGTTGCATCAGGATATTTTACTAAAGGAGGGTCGTCAAAATTATCTGTATGCAAGACATGTTATTTCTTATGCAGCTGCACATGATTAAATGATAAAGTAATTAGTTTGACTAAATATATTCTTACTATATCTGTTACTCTCATACTCAGGATTTATCAAGGCATTTGTGCCTTCAGGATGTTAAAAGGGTAGGAAAGACATAGCTTTGTTAATTTTACGGTCTCTTAACACTGCCAATATTTGCTGTAATAGATAATGTAATAGTGACATTGAAGTAAAGTGTTTGTATTCAGTTACAGCTATGATGTTATCTAGCCTAAATATTTGAGGGTTTGATAACTTGACCCTTTATGTACAGAGAAAATAACATTTCCTGATAACATCTTTAAACAAGGTAAAACGTCAGCTTGTGTATCATAACACTTGTTGCTAATCATAAAGGTGTTTTTTCTGTGCCCTGGATTCTCCTGCATTCCCCTGCCTTTATCTGACATCTGTCAAGCTTTTGATCTTTGGATATTGACCTTGTTTATGTGCCCCAACCCACAAGTCTTCCCAAGCCCTTAGAAAACTGAATCTGATCTCTGTCTCTTCATAGTCTTTACAAGCCTGCTGGTTTAACCATCGGATGCTGCATTAATTTCTGACAGATTCAATGACATCTGTATACTGAATCAAGGTTGCTGGAGACTCCTTAAAATCAACAATCGTCCTGATTCCTATTTAACATATGAGTCTGTTTTACCCTGAAATTCTGCAAATTCAGCAAATAAATATCTATGTATAAACATACACATATGTATTCTACACTCATTTTCAAAAATTCTATTATTACCCTTGGCCCAGGTGACCACAACCATTGCAAATATGTGCGTAAATTATTGCTTCTGCGTCTGTACACCCAAGCACAGTGACTAAGAGTACCTACTGAGGTTTACCTCACTTCTTCCATCTCTCTCTCTCTTTTTTTTTTAAAGGAAACTAGTTTCAGCCTTTTACTAAACAGTCTCATGCTTGAACATTGCTTTAATTCAACACAGAGTTTGTTCCATACTTTGACACCATTTATTGAAATGAACCTTGTTTTCAAGTTTCCTGGTTAATCTTTTCTTGCACTTATAGATAATTTAGTATGAACATGTTTCATATGAGGCTTCCAGGTCTTTTTCACAAAGCAGGTTTACAGAACAGTTTTGCAAACCTGAAATCAGGGAAACCTTGGGTTTTCCATTTCACAAAGAGAGTTTACTCAACCTCTGTTTCTGTTACCATAGTAACATTCTCCCCAGATCTAAACTGGTTGGCAGCAGGTTTTGTCAATGAACACATTGTCCCTTCCATCCTCCTTAAAGCCAAACATGTTGTCTAATTTCTTGATTTATACAGCCGTGTTGTCATATTTTTTTGTACCGGTAAATAAAAAGGAAACATGCATCCAAATGAAAGTTCTGCTGGTTTGCTGCATCTTCGTCACACTGACAGAAAATCATAAATTAGGTAAAAAAAAAAAAAAAAAAGTAATTAATTGCAAAAGGTGCTCTTTCAAATATTTCAATTTGACTGTTTAAAAAAGGGGCAAATGTTTGATATAATTTAAACCTGCGCAGCAGAGCTACAACCATGCACATGGGGCGTCACTGTGTGGCCATAGATATGACTGCTTTCCTTTTCCGTTCAAGGCTATCCCATTCTCGTTTATACCCTTCCGCCTTCAATTAAGGTGCCTTTCACAGCTTCGGTGTGACTTCATTGATGAGTGACTGTGGTTAGTTAAGGGTAAGGGCTTAGGGGGCGGTTTGGGATTCAGCCAGTGTGACTAGTCTCAGGCAGCGTTCATCCGGAAATAACTAGTCCGTGTCTCAATATGTGCACTTGTGCATTTTTGGCTGAATCACAAGTAAAATCTGACAAAATACCAAGGTGTTGTTCTTTCTCCTCTGTCTTGACTGAGCATGCATCAGAGCAGAGTTGTGCGTTGCGCAAACTGTCAGCTCTCCCAGCATGCATTGCGGCAGCAACAGCTTCCAGGCTAGCGCTCACAGAACTCAAATTAAAAGTTATAAGAAATAACACTCATCAGAAGTTTCTGCTCTGGCGTTCCATTCTAGCCCCCTCAGTGTTACCGAGCTAGACAAGAGAACCCCCTTCTTGGATTCACTCTGGTTCCTTCAGCTGCTCCTCAAACCTGTCTCCGCTGTGGTGCTGCTCCATCTGCTAGCTCACCTGTCACTCAGCCATCTCCTCCCATCAGAAAGCAATGAGTTGCAGAATCCTAACTTCCACTCACGCTCCCCGGAGAGGTTATCCGTACCTGACGCTAAGCGATGCAGCATCAGCGCAGATCTCCCTTACTTTCATCGTGTTAATCAGTTTCCTCTTTCCTCCCGCAGTGCTCCTAACACTGACGTTCCAAACCTCGCCTGCAGCTCACGTTGTGAGCTATTCATATCTGTGTATAGCCTAAATAAACATCTTAAACTGCTCCTTGTTCTCCGTCTGTGTCTGCATGTGGGCCAAACACCTTAAAACCATGACAGCACTAAATTTGAAAATCTGAACCGGGTAAATGTTTGACACTGAAAGCTACAACCTATAAAGGGTACAGCAACTGAGGCGAGGAACCAGGCCAGTTACACTGAAAACAAAAGGAAAATTCTGTCAGTGGGGGATGTATATGTGTGTGCTTGCATGTTGGCATGGACTTTACAATAGCACTACATCCCAGCTGGTGACGGTTCCTCTGTCACAATGATGCTCAATTGCCAAGTTCTATGGAGTCAGCAGCTCAGCTCAGAAGTTAAATCTTAAGTTCATGTTCTCCACTTACAAGGAAGAACTTGTTACGAAGTTAAACAAACATAAGTAAAACAGCATAAATTCATTTTCATGTCTTATGCATATATTTATATATACACATATATTTATATATATATATATATATTCTATAATTAGAATATTGATTTACAATATACATCATGGAAATATTGTCTTTGGCTGCTTGTTAATAAGTGCTATTTAATTAAACACGCAAAAACAGTACAATCAGAGGGAACGGTATACATTAAGTTGCAGCCTCAATCTACCGTACATCCACTGCAACTGCAAACCCACACCTGCACGGTCCCTATCTGCAGCGGGATGATACACAGGGACAATAGAGCTAAGATGCAGAAAGAAATCGAAGTAATCTATCCATTTTAATGGCTTAGGGAAGTACCATCATGAAGGGGCACATATTGTCAATAACAAAGCAGGACAAAGACAGATTTGTGTGTGCGTAACACCGGTAACCATTCCCTTGCGTGCAAGCACAGACACACACAGCAAAATGTCCTTACTTTACAACAACCAGTCCTCAATGTTACAGTGAAATCGGAAAAATTGTCCTCATTCTGACACTGAGACAGGGACACACTCACACATAAGACAGACACACACTCACACATAAACACACAGAAAACTCACTGAGCGTTTGCCTTTGAGAGAGAACTATCACAACTTTCCTCTGGATAAGGTATTGAGTGTTTACTTCAGAACATTCTCAGTTTGCTCCTGGACAGACTTACTAGTTGCCAAGGAAGCTGTTCTTCTATGGCTAAATGACCTTCAAAAAGTGATTGCTTGTGCTCTAATCTAAAAGATAAATGAGGTGTCTACACATCAAAAGCTCATTTCATTAAAACCATTTAAAGGTCTACAAATGTGTTGCTTGGTTTTGTGATATTCTTAATCTATTCAGAATCTACTACTATTCTTATTTGAAAATGAATCAAAGATAGAAAGTATGCTCTTCACACAGAAAAAAAAAATATGTTGATGTAATACTATATGATAGTGTTATGTGAAAATATGGTGAACATAACACAAAACAGTGACAAGCTTTCTTTTACTCGCTGATTCTATTTTGCTTCAGGCAAATTCTTCTCACTCCAATGTAATTAGATACTTAAAAGGGTTTTTTTTATAAAATTTGTTTTCACTGTGCAAAACACTCCATTTTGCGCTCTAATTTTTGTTGTCAGTGTTACTATTAGGAAAAACAAACTCTTCTTAAATGTTCTTAAATGCCTGAGTATAAGTTTTTTTTTTTTTTTTTTAAGGAATCAGGTATTGGAAATAAGTTCAAATAGAGTTTCATTTTTTTCCTATCCTTGAGATCAGATGGGAGGCTTCAATGACTTCATATGCTATTGAAGAATATCTTAGAAATAACCCCCCTTCTTAAAAATCTATGATTGACCTAAGAAGTCTAGACACCCATACTAAAATACCTGTTTTATATCTAAACAACAAGAAGCTGAAGAATTTCAAAGTTTTACCCAGAGGTAAAGCAACATTACTAGTTGTAACAGTTGTAATGTGTTACAAAGTGCAACTGGAAAAACAAACCACTTATAATGGATGTTTAGTGCACAGGTATGCACTACCCTAGCACTACTAGTCTTTGTTCAAGCGCATGTCATTCACCATCATACATCTTGGCTCGATAATACAGTAGTTTTCACTGTACATTGCAAAAGTCCAGCTTATTTCTCGGAAACCTGACCATTTTTAGTTACTTATGGAGAAACATTCTGCTTTAGGAATATCACACTTGTTTCAGGACATGTTTTACCCTGGACGATGATGGTTACAAGATATAGCAGCACATTGAACAAGTGTTAGCCTAAGGTATATCCTCAGGTTCAGTCCCATTTAACCAGGATGCTACAAATTAGGCATTACAAGTTTTAAAAAGCTAAGGCAATCTTGGTATTTTAGTGCATTTGTGAAGTTAAAAAAGTTATGAAATCTTGTTGGCCTGGCATTTATCAAATTATTAACCTTATTAACCTAGCTGACCAAAAACAGGAATAGTTTAGTTTGACATAATGACAGTGCAAAAATATACATTTTTATAAAAGTTAATAAAGTTGAACATTCAGCTTTAGCTAAAATGCTTTGGAATAATTTAATGTTCAAAAATATTCTTAGAACGCTTGTGACATATATTCAAACTGTGGCTAATGGATCCAAATAAGTGAATGTCAAGAAAATTATTTTATAAAAGCTAAAGTTTATTAAAGGTTAGTTTTGATTTCTATGCTTGAGGCAGGTAAAATTTTGGAACTACATCAAAACAAGGTTCAACAAAGCATTCTTCTATGTGTATGCGTTATGCAACCAGTTCATTGCAGCTTTCTAAATGTTTCCATTTAGGGTTGTTTGTTTTTGGGTTGAATAATGCAGGAAGTGCAAGTCAAGGTGGTGTGATGTTTGTGCTTTTGGCAACTCTGCATGTTTTCAGCCGGCTTCACTCACATTTTCTCAAATAAAATACATAATACATGAGATAAGGAAAATGTAGACTTTTATAGATATTTCATATCATAGAATATTCCAATTCACCCTAAAGCATTATTGTTTTTTTATTAATACGCATAGTTATATTGGAGAAGTATTTAATCACGCAAGAAATTACATAAAACAGTACAGATAGAGAAGAAGGAAACACAGTTCAGGTCTCTGGCTCCCTCTCTGTCTGTGTGTCAATATTTACAAATGCCTTCAAGCATCTCTGATTGAATCAGCATGATATCAGATTTGGTGAAAACATGTGGTGTGCTGTTACCCAACATAGAGCTGTCAGTATGCACCAAGACCCGTAGAGTGTGAATCATGAAAGCATACTCAACTCGTTGATGCCCTCCTGTGGACTGCCACTGGCTATGTTTGGCTCCTTACTTAATATTAAAAAAAATTTTCTATTCAATTCATTTTTTATTTCATCGACAAGAAATATACAAGCATCCAGGGCAAAGGTGTCACTGCTCTTTGCCAGAATAATAACTGATATTCTGTTTCTTATTTATCTTAATTTTGTGTAACAAAAGTGTGGAGCACAGTGGCTTTAAGAGCAAAAAAAATCTGTTTCTGCTGAGGTTTGCTCAGTGAGGCACTGGGTAGCACTGCTGCCTTGCATCAAAACGATGTGGTTTCGATCCCTGGGGTCTTTCTGCATGGAGTTTGCATGTTCTTCCTGAGCATGCATGGATTCTCTCCGGGTACTCCGGCTTCCTCCCACAGTCCAAAAACATGACTGTTAGGTTAATTGGCTTCTCTAATTCGCCTTAGGTGTCAGTGTGTGCTTGAATGGTTGTTTGTCCTGTTTGTCTCTGGGTAGCCCTGCGTTGAACTGGCGACCTGTTTTGGACATTCCCCGCCTCTCACCCATAGACAGCAGGAGATAGGCACCAGCACCCCTCGCGACCCCGCTTGGAATAAGCGTGATGGAAAATGCTGATTTTTCTGCTTATTTCTGACAGTCCCTTACACACATTCAGTTGTGTATGAAAGTTACATACCCTGCCATTAAATAAATCTATAAATTCACACTAGTAAGTAAAATAATACAAGACTAAAAATAAAGTGAAATGAGACAGGGAAAATTATTAAACACACTTACTGAAATTTATTTTATGCTTTGTACAAAAGCTTCCTGTATAGAGAAATTATTTGCATGCGTTGCTCAGGTGTGATTTGGGCCCATTCTTCAATACACACAATTTTTCAACACTTCAAATCTTAAAGATTTTGTGGGCCTCTTCTATGAACCCTGATCTTTAGTTCTTTCCATAGATTTTCTATTGGATTCAAGTCAGTTGATTTTCTGGGCCGTTATAGCAGCTTTATTTTCGTTCTCTGCAACCAATTGAGTTTCCTTGGATGTGTGTTTTGGGTCATTGTCTTGCTAATGTGTCCACCCACATTTTATCTTCATCATCCTGGTAGATGGCAGCAGATTTTCATCAAGAATGTCTCTGTGCATTTTTCCATTTATCCTTCCTTCAATAATTTCAGGTTTGCCAGTACCATATGCTGAAAAACAGCCCCACTACATGTTCCCAACTCCAAACTCCGCTGTTAGTGTGGTGTTTTGGGGCAATGAGCAGTGCCATTTGACCTCCAATCATGATGTTTATTATGGCATCCAAAGAGTTCAATTTTGCTTTCATCTGACCAGACTATATTCTCCCAGTAGGCTATTTGTTCAATGTTGTTCAACATGCTTTTTCTTCAGCAATGAAGTCTGTCAGAAATCTTGCAAGGAGCACATGGTTGTGATCAGTTTATTGTGAAATTATTTAATTTCTTTAAGTCCAGCGGTTTGTTTTTTTAACTTTTTAATGGCTTTTTGCACCACCCTTTCTTTACGTGTTAAATACATTTTCCCTGTGCGGTTTCACTTCATTACACATAGCTTAATTTCTGGACATCTATGGTTTGATTTCTTTGTACAGTGCAGACCAAAAGTTTGGACACACCTTCTTATTCAAAGAGTTTTCTTTATTTTCAAGACTATGAAAATTGAAAATTCACACTGGAGGCATCAAAACTACGAATTAACACATGTGGAATTATATACTTAACAAAAAATTGTGAAACAACTGAAAATATGTCTTTTATTCTAGGTTCTTCACAGTAGCCACCTTTTGCTTTAATTATAGCTTCACACACTCTTGGCATTCTCTTGATGAACTTCAAGAGGTAGTCACCTGAAATGGTCTTCCTATAGTTTTGAAGGAGTTCCCAGAAATGCTTAGCACTTGTTGGCCCTTTTGCCTTCACTCTGCGGTCCAGCTCACCCCAAACCATCTCGTTTGGGTTCAGGTCCGGTGATTGTGGAAGCCAGGTCATCTGGCGCAGCACTCTATGACTCTCCTTCTTGGTCTAATGGCTCTTACACAGCCTCGAGGTGTGTTTGGGGTCATTGTCTTGTTGAAAAAGAAATGATGGTACAACTAAAGACAATCCAGATGGAATAGCATGCCACTGCAAGATGCTGGGGTAGCCATGCTTGTTCAGTATGCCTTACATTTTTAATAAATCCCCAACAGTGTCACCAGCAAAACACCCCCACACCATCATACCTGCTCCTGCTCCTCATGATTCACGGTGGGAACCAGGCATGTTGTTGGGATCCAAGGGTTGCCCTCCAGAGGGCGGTGTGGATCCCATTCTGTAGCTTCTGTTTCTGTTTGTATCCCTTCTTCTGGGCTTCTGTTTCTGTTGGGATCCAGAGGTTTGCCCACCAGAGGGCGCCATGGATCCTCTCCTGGGAGCTGGTTCTCAGCGCACAGCTGTTTCCCATCAGCTCTGCTCATTAACCTCTCCCCATATAAGCTGTGTGACAGCTTCACTCGTAGCCGGATCGTTTCCAAGCCTAGCCATGGGTTCCCTAGTCTTTGTTCCTTGCCATGTTTACCACGTTTTGCCACGCCTTGCCATGTCCGTTACCTGTGCTTCTCTGCCTGCCTGAACCAGCAAACCAGTGAGTTTCAGTTTGTTAATCTATCCCTGAGTTTAACCTGTACTCTGTCTCCCCTGCCTTCCAGGGCAGAACCCTGTGCTCATCCAAATAAACATTGGACTTTAATCCTGCCTCTGTGTCTGTGGAGTTCTGCATCCTTGGGCTAGCAAACCAACCACGTATCATGACACATGTAGTGTCCATTCGTTCACCTTTTCTTCGTCACAGAAAGCCACGATGGTTGTAACCAAAGACCTCAAATTTGGACTCATCAGACCAAAGCACAGATTTCCACTGGTCTAATCTCCATTCCTTATGTTCTTCAGCCAAAGCAAGTCTCTTCTGCATGTGGCCTCTCCTTAGCAGTGGGTTCCTAGCAGCTATTTTACCATGATGGCCTGATTCACACAGTCTCTTCTGAACAGTTGTTCTAGAGATGTGTCTGCTACCCAAACTTTGTGTGGCATTGACCTACTCTCTCATCTGAGCTGCTGTTAACCTGCGATTTCTGAGGCTGGGGACTCGGATGAACTTATCCTCCAAAGCAGAGGTGACTCTTGGTCTTCTTTTCTTGGGGTGGTCCTAATGTGAGCCAGTTTCTTTGTAGCGCTTGATGGTTTTTGCAAGACCATAATAAGTAATGATGGCCACTCATTTTTCTTTACTAAGCTGCTTTTTTGTTGCAATAATACAAATTCTAACAGTTTATTCAGCAGGACTATCAGCTCTGTATGCACCTGAGTTCTGCACAACACAACTGATGGTCCCAACCCATTTATAAGGCAAGAAATTATCAAACTTCACAGGGGACACCTGTAAAGTAAAAACCATTTCAGGTGACTACCTCTTAAAGCTCATCAAGAGAATGCCAAGAGTGTGGAAAGCAGTAATCAAAGCAAAAGGTAGCTACTTTGAAAAACCTAGAAAATAAGACATATTTTAATTTGTTTCACACTTATTTGTTAAGTTAATTCATAGTTATTTCATAGTTTCAATGCCTTGAGTGTGAATTTTCATAATCATGAAAATAAATAAAACTGATTGAATGAGAAGGTGTGTCCAATTTTTTGGTGCGTACTGCATGTGTGGATTGCATGTATTGTTATGATATCTGGTGAAAATGTAATGTCAGTAGAACCTAGAAATATATTTACTGGAAAAACGGTGGTGTGTTCAATACTTATTTCACCAGCTGTAATACAAGCCACAGTGGCATCATCTCTGTGCACATGTCTTAGCTTTGTTTAGCACTTTGCCTCTTTCCTTTGTGACTTTCTGAATTACGAGTAAACTTAGTTTATTCTGTTTAATTTCTGAATTCTTCAGCAGGGCTGTTTTGTTAGAATGGCCTCAAAGGTAAAACAAGTTCTTTTCTTCCTCTTTTTTTAAAGCAACTTTTTATATTTAGTGACAAAGGTGGGAAGTTGGCTGAGGACAAGAGACAGGTTAGATACACCATGGACAAGCTATAGTCTTGCACAGGTTCTACATAGAAGCACTAAAACCATGAAAGGAAGCAATTAGTCCTCCAGTTATTTTGGAAGGACTAGCTAACATAACGTTGTCATATTTATTCCAAATTTGAGCTTGACATATTAATGCAATCACTTTAACTACATGTAAAAAGAATTAAAAAGACCTTCCCACCAAGGTCTAATCACTAAACTAATGGAGAACCAGTACATGTACTTACACACAGCACACATTAGAAATAATGAAAAGAATCACTGATTGAGTAAATAAAAAAAGAATACTATGCTGTCTGGAAATAAAGTCTACTAGAAATAGGAAGGGACATACCTTCCAAATATTTAACTCTGAACTAAATAATTAATTCACTGGAGGAAAACTGACTTATGGTCAAAATTGCTTTCTGTCAGCATTTGTTTACGTTCTTACTCCTTTATGAAAGTAGCTAGGAATTATAATTTTTTTTTTATAATTAGGGCATGCGGATTTCACTTCCTGCTCTCAGCCATGTGAAACAGTTGTCAGCTCCCCGTTGCTTCCTGTAGTGAATAGCAACGGAGGGAAAGGGCAGGTAATTTTGTTTTAAGTGACCTTTCCTGGGGGAAAAACATCAGGGCTAGAGGGGTCTAAGGATAAAACCACAGGGACCGGCTGTTGCAGCTACTCCTTCTTTCCTGGATAAAAACTAGCAGGTATATCTAGGTTTTGTGTTTTACTCCACCTATATACTCTAAATGGGTGCATGTCTAACATTATTATATCTTCTTGAATACATGTCACCAATTTAGCAACATCACTTTTTGTACAATTTGGTACAAAAATTGAATCTTATATATTGCATTTTAAAGTTTACTTTTTATTGAATAATGCACTTTATCAAATAACATCTTTTTTAGATACACAATGAGCTTTGTTTACACACTGAGAAAAATAGATTCATGCAGCTTAAAAGTGACATAAGAATAATGATCAATACGTCTTTCTGTCTGTCTGTCTATCTAACTATTTATCTTTTAAGTACAGTACATGTTAATTTATTCCCCATCCATACATTCATAGGCAACAGTTATACCAAACTTAAGGAGGGCAGTCTACAAAGTTCATTTCCAGAAAGGCTAACATGGTTGCTTGGAGTCTACATTAATAGAAAAATAAGTACAGTACATGGAAAATGTATGTTAGACACAAGAGTAAAATTATTAGGTATAATTGTGCTAAACCCCCTTAAAGTCTCTAAGTCTGAGTCTAAAAAGGCTCACAGTGCACATATACTGTGACAGAATCAGTGCTTTAAGTGGCACCTCACATTGCCATATCCACTGGTAACAGTTTTTGTGTAAAATAACTTAATCTTAACCAGATGCAGAAATTCCTTAGCTTGGTGAATGTCTGCACTGTCTGTAAAGCACAGTCATTGTTATCGAGATCGAGGTAAATCACTGAATAAGAAACACAAGTTCAAAGACAGAAAAAGAATGAAGAAGCAGAAATAAAATTGCTTTAGAACCAGGGTAAAGTTTCAACAATCAGCCATGGCATTGTGAGTCAAGTTGGTGTTGGTCCATTGTGTTTGATCGAATCTAAACCATCATTCTATTGATAAGATGCAATTTCCTTTTTCAAGACTTGACACATGCCAATACGGCCAAACGTACCAATACCTTTTATTAATTACAATACCTTTTTTTAATAATTACTTTTAATGTATAATTTTGCTTCATTGGTCAGTAATGTGGCAGACCTAAACTTCTTTAAGCCCATGTAGAATATTGTTTGAAGGAAAATGCGTGACACAATACCCACCAAACAGAGGAGCTGAAGCTCCTGACTTCTTGACAACTGATAAGAGCTTATCCCTTCAATACAAGCTTATCCCTTCAATACCACATTGTATTGACAGTAGTTCATACATAAGTCCCTAAACCCAGTAAATTAAGGTGCTGTACAGTGCATGAAGACAATTTTCAGCAACAATCAACAGTGTCTTCAGTAGACTGATATTTCAGTATTAAAAAGAATTTTTAAACAACTATGCTGAAAAACAAAATTTTGGTTTCCTTTCACTGCAGTGTAGTCCATATCATGTTAAACAATGTATTTTTAAATAATATATTTTCATTTCTAATGTATACCTTATGATTCCTTATCAGAATGTAACTGACTGATTTTTGTTCTCATAGCTTGCAATGATTACCCTTGCTTTTAACCTCATTTCATTTTCTTAAGTTTTTAGGTTTGTATTTCAGTATTTTTGTGTATTATTGTTTAGCTTAATAATGATGTTGCTGATAGTTTGATAATCTTTTATCTTCAAAAAAAGAAGAAAAAAAAAAACAACAACAACAAAAAACAATTGTTAGCATTTGTCAAAATTTCAGTGCAATATTGAAGGGGGAAAAAAAGGTTTTCGCTGTAAGGGTGTTCATCAACTAACCCTCTATCCGATGCTACCTACCTGGCAGATATCAAATAACTGTGAAACTGCTGGATTATCCTATCTTGCCAAGAGGAAGAGAGCTCACTCTCGTCCTATGTAGCAGTTTGGCTTCCTTTTTAGCCGGCATGGCAGGATTTGCTGAACTGCAGGCTTTATGAGGAAATCGCTATAAATGCTAGTATTTGATCTTTACTCGAGGTTGTGAAGGTTATTCCACAAATCTGCCACTTGGATATGGATTAAAACTGTTCTCAGGTCCCTCATTCTTTGCTTTTTTTTTAATCTTCCCAAATTTCCTGATCTTCTTCTGAATCTTTATCACAGCAATCAATCTCCTCGATAAAAATCTGGCGGATATAAAAAAAAACAAACAGATGAATCTACTGTAATCTAATCTGAAGCTTGAGCAAGAAGCCTTATAATCAATCTATATACATGCAAGATTTTCACAGAAATGTGGTATACTTCCCATGACTAGCCTGTTTCTCTCTTTCTCTTTCTTTCTTAAGCGGAGTGATGTCTGGTCATTCTAAAGAGTCGCACGGCTGTTGCGTAAGTTTCCATTCTTCTTTGTCCTCTGCTCAGACATTTCTCTGACACTAAATCATTGCAGTCCCTACAGAGACAGTCAATCCCAAAGTATATGCTCTGATTATTCTTTGTTTCCACTCATGGCCCTTTTTGGGGTCTTTCTCCTGCATTAATCCTCTGCAAAATCACTCTACGTTCACAGGCAGTTTTGCATTATATTTCTACAGTTGATTACATTCCTTCCTCCGTAAGGACTCTCAGCTCACTGTTCAGCTTCCGAAGGTCTGCTACAAAGAACATAGTTAATCATATCCCATCTGTCTGTCTTAGAAACTGTGTTATCCCAATAAGGGATGATAAGAAATGCTCTTTTGGTATTTGGTACTATGAGTGTCTATGTTTATTTTCAATCACCAAAACTGGCATTCTATTAAGAAAGGGTATTGAAGAAGCTCTATTTTAAGATGGCTGATCTTTAACTTGGTTTTTCTTTGACTTTAGAAACTTGATTTTATCTTGGAGGCAGTCATCATAATTGCAACTTTCTCCTCAAATTCGACAATTAGAGTAGCACAAACGTTCTCACTGTCTAAGAATTGGTGTGATCTTTTTGTTTTGTTTTTTGTTTTTGGAGTGAGGTGCCAAAACTCCATCTTTAGTCCCCTTAACAGTTTAGTGTCATAAGAAAAACAGAGCAATTAGAAAATTAAAACATGAAAGCATTTTAACCTGTGGGCAATTGTTTTTTGTCGTTTAGTAATTCTAGTCTCAAAACCTACTATAATGACATACTCCTAATGTCAGCAAATGCATTAAATATAGATAACATTCTAGCAATTGGTATTTTTGCAGATAAGCACTTTTTCTCCTAGTTATCTGTTTAAATAAAGTCCTTCTTAAAATTTAAATTAAAATAAATGACTCTCAGTACGTACCAGAGATGTTTTTTTGCCCTTTTGTGGCAATGTCAAGAAACTGTAATTATGTAAATTATTTCCTCTACCACATTGTTGCCCGATCTTTTGTTTCAATTCTATTTCAATCACAAACAGAGAGCATTTTATAGTGCACATATTACGTAGCATGCATGCTGCTTCAATATAATCAGTAGGATTTGGATTTTAATTTAAAGCTCAGAAAACTATCACTGAACATATGCAGATGGATGCTTCAGAGCACCTAAAGTCGCATAGCAAGGTTCACATATTTATGAATACAAAACAATTTAAACGAAACGGTTTTATTAAAATGAATAAATGTTTTTCTGTGTAACTGCTTGAGGTAATGCATTGTTAAGCTTCTAGAGTCTTTGTAATAGAAAACACTGTAATGAAAAATGAAAATTCTGATGAGAAAGTCACTTCTATAAAACCGGTTAATCAATCACAGAAAGCCTACTGCATGCAGTTAGCTGAAGCATTGTACAAAAACAACTTGATTACAGTTGCTGTTGATTCAGAGAAGTGTGGTGTTAAAACTGACGTGAACTGCTTGCAAATTACAAAAAGCAACAGCTGCCATACTCATTTAACACTTTGTACACTCTCCTAGTATTTACATATAAAAGCCACCAGGATCGATGTGGAGCCATGTAGTGTCCCTAGAATGGGAAATCAATGACCGCAAACATTCATTATGGGAAAATCTCCACAAAAGGGTAACGTGTCTTTACTGTTGGGGATGAGGGTTGGACATAGGAAGTCATTGAAGTCACACCTTTTATTTACTGCAAGGATCTTTTTTTTCATGTGGATTTTAATGACTCTAAATGGATTTGCTTAGTAAATCCAGTGGGAGAGGCAAGCAAAACATACCTGTTTTTTTTATCTACTTCGCAACATGAAATATTAAGTTTTAATGCTAGTTGTGTTCACCTCAGCAGGAATCTGAGAGCTCTTAAGATACGGGCTACAGACTTGAACTTAGAAAAACAGAGAGATGGAGTGGTATACAGAAGGTGAAGTAAAACTATCTCCTGCGGAAAATAAACTAGTTACAGGATATTTTGTTTAAAAAACGTCTAAATATCTATTAGAAGCTTTCTTAGGTGCTGAGATTTAATTGGTGAAATACATATAGGGAATTTTAATAGGCTGAAATCTCTGTCCTCGTCATACATTCCTTGTCTTTGTCCTCTACCTTGTCTTTTTTCCTTGTCTTTGGATAGCAATCAATAGTTATTATCTGGTGAGTGTTGCGATAGACACAGCATGGAGCCTCCATTCTGAGTTGATGGTGCTTTTTCATTATCGCTGACACTAGTCTAAACAAAGCAGGCCTATTTCCCTGCCACCAGACAAACACTGTCTCCATAATGGCAACAGATAAAAGAGGAGCAGAAGGGAAAATTGAATTTCACATAATGGTGAATCAGTATCTCTGGACTTTTCTCACTCTCCTTTTTTTCCATCGTCCTCTTTATTCTTTGAAGTATTTGGCTAATACACCAAAATGTGTGGATGTTATTTTCTTACATAATGTCACCAGGCTGTCCATTCCTGAATATTTCTTACATTTCCTCCAATTTACTTCCAATTTTGGATAATTTATCATCCATCTCTCTGTCTGTCTGTGTAAGGGTTTGTCCTTCCACTCATTTATCCTGCTGTTCGCTCACCTCCTAGGAGGCGGGGTTGTTTTGTTTTTGACGGGGTTGTTGTTTCATAAAATAAATAAATGATATCTGCGCAGCGGAGTGGAAAGCATAACGAATGGCACTTGGAGAAAAGGCAATTTAGGGAGAAGTGTGCAGGCTGCCACGGCAACAGAATGGGTTTTTACTGTGAAGTATAACCAATGCATTACAAAACACATCACCAGAGGTTTATTGAAAAAGCCAAGAACACCACACTCCTCCCCCTTTTGCCCCCTCCCCAGCCAATGAAAATACCCGACATTATCATTGCCTACATGGTTCGGTGCTGAAAGTCAGTCTGAGAAAGTCAGGGGAGACACTTTTATTGCTGTGGCACACCGGGGTTGAGGAGAACCAGAGGAATGACAGAGCAAGAGGTGGTTGTTTTACAATTCACTTACACATGTAGGGGTAAATACGGTTCCTGACACACATCATGCAGTTATGATGTCAGATCATTTCTTTTGTTTATCCTCAACTGCCTAATTGATATAATGCAATGTTATACAAAAAAAAATCATATTTCTTACAAAAGCTGCTGTATGAAGGAGTTAAATAATCCAATGAATACACACTTAAATAATATTATATGTTTAATATTTCAATATGTGATATCTATAACAATGTAATGACTATATTGAACAAATTCAAATAAATGCACAATTGATTTAATGTCTATAATTCATGACCACACAACTAAATTATTTAAATATCAACATCATCATGTCAAATTTTATTTTATCGTGTAAGAATCAAAGATTTAGTTAATAGGTATTTATTATTTATTTCATATTTCCTGTTTCACAGTCCTTCGTAAATTATGTAGACTCTGAGTGTGGTTTATTAAATAGAATATTTGGTTTACACTAGGGCATTTGGTACTTGGAGTGTTGATGCTTTTAAGCAACATAGATTTCCATACTTTTAAGTACATGGTCCTGGGATATTGAAGTCTTTTTTGTGTTGGAGTTATTTGTTTGGCTGTTTAAATCATTATTAGTGTGATTCAATCTACTGTATAAGATGCTAACAAGAAAAATCAGTGTTCCAAAACAGTTTTCTTCAATGTGAGCTGACAGAACTGGCAAAGTTTCTTGGAAAGGTGTTGAAACGTCTTCAGAAAAACTCAATCTATTTAGCCTCCAGTTTAACTCTGTTGTTTGGTTGGCATGACCCAGATTACTGAAGATTTGCACATGCATAACTGTATGTAATTCAGTCCCTTTGTTATAAAGCTTGAAAATTGTAAACAAGGGTAATTAAAACAGTCAAAAAAAGGAGAAAAAGGGCTATAATTTTGATCTTCATTTCACTTAGAAAGATAAAGTTGCTAGAGTAACATGATTGAAAATAGTGTTTAGAAAGCTGTGGAGAGAAGTTTCATATATAGAACTCACAAGATATAATCCACTTCTATTTCCTTTTCAATGTTATTTATGGGTTAAATCTTTGAAGAACTGTTTTTTTTAAAAGTTTTTATAACATAATGTGGACATATGGACAGCATTGTTTGTGGTTCAAGTTTTAATTTTGTAATTTCCCACTATTTATGTGCTTCTTCAATTGCATCCTGGGCAAAAACCATATCCGTGTCCCCTGCAGTGGTTACATGTTGAACAAACAACAGTGAAACATTTCTATACAGATGACTGAACCCACAAATAAGCAACAGAAACCTCAAATAGGCCACAGATAATGCTTTTCTTTTCATTGGACCACTACTGCTCCTTGAAAGTAGCAGTGAGCCATCTCCTCCATATTAAAAATCATTACTGAACACAATGGGACTTCTCCCACCAATATGATATTATATATATATATATATATGTGTGTGTGTGTGTGTGTTTTTTTTTCTTTTATCTTCAAGCTAACCTGTCAGAAGAGAGTTAGGGTGTTTCTAGGATAAAACCTACGATTTGCTTGAACTGAAGGGTTTCTGCTTTGGCATCTGGAAACATGAGAGATTAAATCATTATTCGTTACTGTTTACCAAAGCTTGGATTTTCACATCAAAAAGAAAGAAGCCAGCAAATTAAAATAATAATTTTTTTTTAGGGATAATAATGAAAAAGCAAATCACAACCCCTCTGTAATATTCTTCCCCTGTAAGACTTTGATGATGTTTTATGAGAACTTAATTCTTTGAGAAGAGTATACCATCATCTGGAGCATTTAAATTCACATATCACCACCGCAAGAGCAGAAAGGCATAATGTCTGTAGCTCATCATTTCTCATTATACCAGTTTAAATCCTGACTTTAATTTATTTTAAATAAACATTGAGAAATGCTCACACACATTGCATATGTAAAATAACACACTTTTTTCCTCTTTGGAGGGATTATAAGAAAAGGTTGCATGGCTCCATTTTTAATTTAATGCTTTACTTTTGGAAAACAAGCTACCCGCAACTACAACTGAAAAGAAGTACATGCACATAAATACACTTAGCTGGTAGTCATGGACCTTTGTAGAGAAAACTTAATATAAAACCAATCAATTAGTAACACATTCCAATTTGCTATAATAAAATACAGTTATGGTTATTTATACCTTCTACACAGTCTTGTTGCAACCACAAGGAGTTGTGGTTGCAATGCCGGATTTGGCTAGATAAAACATTTTAACCATTAAAATATGTCATTAAATTATAAATATGCAATTTGAGAAGATGTGCTAAAAAAATGACATAAGTTGGTGTGGTTACTGCTATATCAAGAGGCACAGCTGGTCTATTTTGTTCAGAAACACCTTAAGATTTTCTTTAGTTTACACATTAAAATTCTTCTTAACACAGTATCCTCCCTGTGGCTTGTGTTCCCTGTTCATTCATGTTCCGGAATAAAATTGTAGCATTACATAAGAACAACTGGTACGAGAAAGATTGTTCTTATCATTTTAAACCTTGCTGTTGTATATGGAGTAGTCTGTGCTGAACAGTTGACTTAAAATGTGGCTGCTGAGGTCATTGTTTTTAATTGAGTGGGGTACTATGGCCAGCAGACCTAAATTGTGTCTTCTCTTTAGAGGGAAAACAGTGTTCCCTGTACATTACCCTTATTGTGACAGAACAAGTTATATTAACAAAGGGAAAATAGATATGATGGATTTTGCTGAAAAGTTGTTGATCTTGAAAGTCAATGACTCAAGCAATCATTTGGTTTTGATAGAAACTTTTAACCATTCTGTTTTGTCTGCTTATAATACCTTAAAATGGCATGTGTTGTCAATTGGTTCTTAATAAATAAGCTAAATTCAATTGAATTTGCTTACAAAAAAAGTATATTATATAAAAATATATATTTCTATGATTTGAACAGACACCCTATGAGTAAACTAGGCACCGTTCTGAATCACACAGCCTGCTCCAAAAGAAACATTTTGTGAAGTACAGAAGATAAATATCCAGTGAAAGTGATGCATCAACAGACTGCATTTAAGGGTTAAAACAACTCATACTGAAATAGATCAGACTGGTTAACTAACACCATATTTTTGGATTGTAAACTACTTTTATTAAAACACTCACAAATTTATCTAGACACGCAAAACCAATCTTCATAACAAGTGCAAAGCAATTTGTGTGGAAATTACTGGGCAGTGGCATAAAACATTTTTGTGTGTGCCTTTGTGAATATGCAATTTATATGCTTTTGACCAATAATTACAAATGTATGATGGAGAATATCCAAACAATATAAATTGCACCCACCAAATATTTTATAAACCTAAAACTGATTGTGGACTTAGTTTTACCATCAATCCCCCCCCCCCCCCCTTTAGAATTCAGATGCAGATCTGCTTGAAAAAATGTTGGTTGTTATGATGGTTATTATGATCACATGGGAAAGATGTGTACAATGAGAGACAATGGATGGAGAAAACGAGTCTGAAAACGAAGATCTTCATTGTCCTAACATTATTGTGCAGCTCTTGTACATATTTCATTCCACTGTCATATTTATCTCATGACTTTTGAGGCACAACCATGTTATTTTGTCTGTTTTTTTCTTTCTTAGTGAACTTTGTGATGAGAAAAATGTAGACAAGGCAGGGGCAAATTGACCAGGGGGAAAGGCTGGGCAACTGCCCCCCTGCTCTAGAGCCTTGAACCCCAGCTGTCCTCCTACTTTTATGTCAATAACAGATGTGGAATCTATTTGTTTTCCAAATCCATCCACAACCTTACAAATAGATGTTAGTTGACAAAATATATTACACATACCTCACTATATATTTTTGAATACCATATATATTGGCCTAATGCAAAATCTAAAAATTATGAGTTGGCTGCCATGATAACAAGATTTCTAAAAGGTGCTTTTGCCATTATAATTTTTCCAAATCTTCATACTTACACATAAAACTGGAGGCATTTCTAGAAACTTTGCCAAAAACGTTAGCATGAGAAGTAAGAAAAGACTGTTACTAGAAAAAGAAAGAAGAGTCCAGGACAGTCACAGGTAAAGCAGGCCACTGAATGTGGACCACCTAAGAAAATGAGTGAAGATGAGGAAAAAAATGTAAGCATAAGTGGTGAAGATGAGATTTCCGAGTAAAGAAAGAGAAAGAAAGCAGTGCAGTTGAAACTGATGAAAGAAAATTGGAAAGCACAGAATCAGGGAATTTCTTTCTGTCCCAAAGGACCAATTGCCACTGAGACAGAGAAACTCTGTACAGTAAAAAAGATATTGCAAAAATGTTCATCTAATAACTTTTACAGTTAAAACTTAAACAGAGTTTCTGTTTTTCATTTTAAAAGAATGTTAGTATTATGTTGTGTTGGTGGCTGCATGCTTAAATGATGCTCACACAATGTGTCAAACACTTATCCTAAAAACTATAACTCTCAAAGTAAAGTGCCCAGACTAAAGCATTAGAGAAACACTTTTGTGTAAACATAGCCTGCACCAGGGACTAATGGGGAGATCCATAACTGGTAAGGGACAAAGTCCTCTGGAGCCATAAGCACAATTATATGAGCCTGAAATAAAACCTTATGTTCTAGCTTTGCCTCAATTGAAACAAGTTGTTAGTGTTTGTTATTGAAGCTTTACATTATGCTAAAACTGACTCAACAACAGTCAGCATAGTAAGAAAATCAGCATACTACATAAAGTATCCAATTCTATTGCAACTATTTTTCTATTTAGTTTGATCTTTTTTCATTAAAAACTGGAAGTCTTGTATGATTTTATCTTTTGTTATATATAAAATCCACTCCAAACTTCCAGACCCTTACCTTGGTGTTGTTGATGTTCAGTCTTTGATGACTATTTGGTAATAAATCCATGTGTGTAGTTCAAACTGTTTTCATTTACAGTAAGTCAGTTCAAAAACAGCACCTACAGTTCTTTAAGGTCTGTACTTGGTCTTCCTCTAAAACCCCATGTTATGACTGAAAATTTAATTTGGAAAAATCTTTGAGAAACAATTTGCTATTGTGTCTGACAAAATTTAAATCGAGTGTAATTGCAGCAAAGCAGCATTCGCGCATTGTAGAATATATGTATGACAGCTTTCCATTTTCATCACTCAATATATTTTATTTACATCAGCAGCCTGCTACACTGAAAAAAAAATAATGCAACCGTTTCTGGTATTTACTTTATCTTATTTAGTTACTTTAACACATTTTTTTCATGTTAACATGGTAGGACATAAAGCAATTGTGTTAAAGGAAATAAATATGATTAAGTAGATACCAAAAACGGTTGCATTATTTTTTAAGTGTAGGTACATTCAATGCATGTAATAATGTTACACATATATTAGGTTGATATTTTCATTTTAGAGTTGTATAGCTCCTGTTAGTAAAGAAATAAACATAAAAAGACACCCAGCATCAAAATTCACTTCTTAAGAGACAACCTAACCCAGGTTAACAAGTAAACTGTGTTGTCTAAGCTTGTTTGGGTGCAGTTTGGTTGTGTTCTCACTCTGATAGCTGTGGCTTGAAGAGGATCTGGCTGCACACACCTGAGACTGAACTTCATCTGGAGCTCTACTTAAAACCTGCCGTCCTTTGTGCTCACTGCCTGATGGTCACCGTTTAGTTGGTAGATCTGCCAACATCTTTCTCTTGTGTAAATAATCTCTTCCATCTTTTGGGTTTTTTTTTTACAGTGACCTAACCTGTGCTACAGTATGTCTACCTACAGTAGGATCCAGCTCCACACCGGTCTCCTGCTATCAAGCCACACCACTCAACTCCCTCATCTCCAGCTGCTTCTGCAGTGAGCTTGCCTGCCTCCTCAACCTGCTGCTGCTTCAGGAGAAGCCACCTTTCCCAGGTTTGCCAGAGAACCAAATAAACTGTTGTTTGCTACTATCTCCAGACCTAGTTGTCTGCCTTCTGGGTCCAGCACCTAGCACACAACATAAACAAACTAAAATATGCAATTTTCAGAGATCAATTGGTCAAGAAAATGACTTTTAGTTGAATAAAACATAGAATATATTACTGGCATTTTAATACCTTACCCATGTTAGAGACAAAAGTTCTTCATTTGATCAGTGAAAGCACAGAAACACATAGCTGTGAAACATACTTTGTAAAGTCTGTTATAAACTTTTAAAAATATGGATGTAAGCTTGACAAGAAGGTAGTGATCTGCAAGTGTTTACTATAGTTGTAAATGTGTAATCCAACAAGTATATTTAAAATAAAAAGACTGTGGTAACAATCGTCATCCGCCAAGTTGTGACGTGAGGGCGACAGGGGAGTGGGATGTAGGAGTTTGCCTGAAATCGAAGGATTGACGGTTCAAACCCTGGGTCTGGCTTACAGTGTCGTTGTTTCCTTTGGCAAGACACTTCACCTGCATTGCATTGCCACCATCAGTGTGTGAGTGTGTGCGTGAATGGTTGAATGACTCAATGTAGTGTAAAAATGTCCTGACTTGAAAAAAGCGCTACATAAGTACAGGCCATTTACCATGTGACCACTCTGGTGTGACCACCAGAGGTGAGGAAGAACTATTCAAAGAGCTGTATGAAACAGTTAACTGGACAAATATGTCCACATAAATAATAATTTACCTGTCACAATGACCCTGATCACTGTGACTTTACTCGTGTGTGAGAAGATGCAAAGCAAAATATACAAAGTCATGAAGCCTGTGAGCCTCTTACCTCATAGGGCTTCTTCATTTTAAAAGATGATCAGATCAATAGAGAGGAAATTAGAACATTGTGTGATACTAATGATACATGCATTTCTGTTAAAGAAATACTGAAACCCTATTTTGTTCACAATTAAATGTAGGTTTACTGAACTGAAATTGGGTGCAGTGTGTTGACTTTTGCTTCACATCAATAATATCCTCAGTTTAAATATTGATTCAGAGTCAATCTAAATGTAGTTTGCTTGAGTTTCCTGTTCATGGGGTATAATGTCACTCCAGTCCAAAAAAAAGATTGAAGTTTATATTAACTTTCCTCTAAACTGCCATTTGAAATGAGTGTAGGCATTGGATGTTTGTGCTTCTCTCTGATGGAGTACAGTAGGAATCTGTTTAGAGATTCACCCAGTGAGTCTTAAAAATAGCCACCATCCCCCCAACATCCATCTACTATTATACAATTTGAGATATTTAGCTTTTTTTTTAAAATAATATATAATATTTATACAATTAGATACTTTTAGGTCAACATTTTAGGATCCCTTTTTTTAACTCCAATTTAAGTAGTCTAAAGTATTTTGTGTTTTAAGATTACTTAAGGCAGACTGATAATCTTATTCCACTGCTTGTGTGTTGCAGACCTTATGTACAGACCTCATGTGTCTTAATGTTTGTGATAAGTTTGTATGTTTCTGGGCATCGATGAAAGACCAGAGTGTTTCAAAAGTGATCCAGCAGTAAAAATTCAACATGGGTGACAATTGTCTGTCAAACCAGCAAGAACACAGTAGTGTGGAAATGAAATGTGTAGCAATAAAATAAACACGGCCTCATTTAAAGATACGACTTGCCTCTGCTGAGATTAGGTCTCAGTGAAGGGTTGATTTGATCTCACTGTATTGTTTCACATGGAGTTTGACACAGCTTCGCCAATGGTGGAAGTTTCTTCCTTATCACGGCAAATTATTGTACCTACAGAGATTTCTACTCTGATACAAACACGTTTCTGAGTCATAGCTACCTTGCAACATAACTCAACATTTACTCAACACAAGCCAGTTGTTTTTCTTGATAGATATTACTGAAGTAGATTACAGTAAATTACTATATGACTTCTTTAGTCCATAGTGCCAGATGAATGGGTGCTCATGAGACCATTTAAAAGTTTTTAAAGGTGATTAAGAAGTCTTTACCTCTGTCAGATATATTCTCTGGGAGCTATGGAAAATATGTTGCAACCCAAATACCTAATGTAATGATGATTAGATAAACTGCACCTCTGTGGGTTTACTTGCTGGCTAAAGCAAGGAAAAGGGGACATCTGTAAAATAGGAACCCAAGTATAAGCATACAGTACACATATTAGCTATATTATGTATGAGTATGGATAATTTTCTTGGTTTAATGTTGAAGTGGAGTGAGTCAGTTTTACAGTGCAGTTTTAATATTTACAGCTTGTCCACTCCTATCATTTGAATATAGAAAAAGAGAAATTGACTTTATTGATCTTATAATGGAGAAATTATCTCTCTGCATTTAACCCATCCTTTTGGGGAGCAGTGGGCGGCCATTGTGCGGCGCCCGGGGAGCAGTTTGGGGTTAAGGGTCTTGCTCAGGGACCCAGAGTTCAGGCTGTTGGGATCAAACTGGGTACTTGCAACCTTCTCAGAGCACAGGCACCCTCATCTATCCACTAAGCCATCACCCCTCAGCTTGTTAACAGCAGCTTGTTCGTTATATCCTTTTTTACTTGGGGTAGCAGGAAAATTCCTCCTTAATTTCTGCAAGTTTTCTTATTCGAGGGCGCTGCTTCGCCTGTAAGATAGCTTTATGATATTTTGGCTTGGAAAACAGAGTTCAAAGGGGGAAGGTCAGTTTATTCCTACTTCAGTGCGGCTATGTTTGTGGACTGAGTTTTGAGCTTGAGGTGAGTGCTAGGAATCAAATGGAGTTGCATAATATCATACCCAGGATTTACCTCTACATTAACATCACAATGAATTTATATTTCCAAAACAGAAGCTCAATGATATCTTCTGGGGTGAAGGAAGACAGCCTGTGCTGTTTAACATCAATTCATCCTCCTTTCAAGTTTGTTTAAATATAAAACAGTAAATTATTTTGGTCATAAATGATTAATCAATAAATACCCAAACCACTCTTAAGAAACAAAAATGAATAACTTTTATGTCTGACACAAAAATCAATGCCAAATCATTTTGGACTAAAAAGGCGCACTCATTTTTGTCTAATTTTACTGCATTTTTTTTTTTTTTTTTGCAATAGCTTTTAGATCTCTTGACTTACAAAAAACTAATTTCAAATGATTATATTACACTGGACAGATGACGCAGACTTCTTTTCATCCAAAGTATTTTTTTTTTTTATCATTCCTTATAGGACACTTATTCAATTGTCAGTCTTCAAGCACACTGCCATGTGGGAGAGCTAAATACATCAGTTGTCCTTGGTGAGGTCACATCCCTAACTAAACCTGTAGCAAAAATATATGGAGATACCCTTTTTTAACCTGAGGAGGGCACCAAAGAGGCAGTTTTAGACATAAAAGCTGGATTTCAACAAAGGTGCAGCAAAATGTCAAATAATGTGTGGAACAGCTTTGTAAGACATATATACACTACAATACTATCTAAACAGTTTATTAAAAATGCTTTAAAGTAGAGTAGTCCTTGAAGAGCAAAAGAACAAAAGCAACAGCAAGCAAAGAACAAAAAGATCAGACTGGAAATCATACCATCTCTCTGCCAAGGCTAATCTATTTTAAAATAGGGTAATTCAGTGAACTTTTAGTTAGTTTAGAATACTTGCAAACAGTTTAAATTGCAGCATTGATTTTCTTTGTTCAAAACATAGATCTTAAACACAAGTTCTTTTGGGGTTTTTTTCTAATGTTATACTGCTAAGACACAGTAGCTTAGTAATATTTGTATTCTAAAGTATGGCTTTATGATGTGATATTGCCAGATTATTTGTTTGACCAATTCAAATGGACTCATGTATAAGATGGTCTGTCTATAAATAAGTTATTTGTTTCCCTTCATTTATTTTATTTTCCTTCACCTTTAGTGAATGAAGGTTTCTTTTGAGTTCTTAACACAAAGCTGCAGAAAATTGATTTTTTTGTTTTTTGTCTTAAAAGCATGTGCATCATAATACTTTGTCCTTACCCATTATTGATTATCCTTCAGCCTATTATGACATCACTTCTTTGGAGAGTTCTTCTGAAAAAGTAACATAAAGACAAAAGGGTAACTGTTTTTATAATTCAGTGAAAGTATGCCATCACTGCTGTCTCTAGCTGAATGTAAAAGGCCGTCTCTATTCTGCAACCACTTAATGTTCAACTGAGTTTAAAGCCACACGGTAAAATATATCACTGCTTCAAATGCATTTACATTTTCAGAGTGTTGCAGTTTCAAATTCATTCAACATTTACCCACATAATCTCTAACACCCCCCCAAATATTGATGTCTCATTAATCAGCTTACAGTTCGAATGCAGCACAATGCAGATTTGTCTTTATCACTGTTTACTATCTGAATGCCTCTAGTTATTCCATGAACTAAAATCTAGGCATGGCAGCAAACATAATACGTGCTACGTTTTTGCTCTCCCTCTCCGTCACACACACACCTACTTCAATTTCCAAAGCATTATTGCCATCACATCACCTTGAAAACCAACTGAGCCTCACAGTTTCATAAATCTACCTTACCTAACCTCACACCAGGTCTGCACCATTGGCTACTTCTCATTTACCATTTGTAGACTCTCTGTTAAACTAAATGTCTTGTACCCCTTAGGAGGGAACAAAATTGTGGGCTTACAACCTAGACGGAACTCATGAAAATTCAAAGCTGAAAAGACGCTGTCACCTTCATGCTCAGTGACTTTACTGTAGTCCAAAAATGCAGCCAAAACATCATTGTTCAGAGCAAAAAGAAAATCTAAAGGCCAGAGAAATAGCAGTACATCTCAGCCAAAAAGGCTTGAATTCATTTTGGATTTTTATATAGAACAACTGTGCTCAGAAAAAAAAAAATATTTCATGAATTTTAATGGAATGTTTCTTTAAACTTTCTACATCCAAAATAAAATGTTTTATGTACAGAATCAATATTTTATTAATCCGTAAAAATCATTAATATTATTTCATGTGAAATATGATGAAGGGTTCATTTATACTTGTTAATTGTGGTCTGATGAATTTATTTCTAAAATGCCACTGGTTTCCTTCATCATTGCGATGGTCTTAGATCACTGGTGCTCTTTTGGAGATCTCTCATGACTTTTCTGAACAACTGATATTAATATACAGTGCAGTGATATTAAATCACACGCAAGTAAACAGTAGTTAAAATAAGGTGACATTGCAAGGCAATTGGTTAGATTGGATTTTTTAGGGTATCAGCATATAGTATTTTTATAGCATTTCACTTGATGCACTCATTTGTATTGATCTATCTAATATAACTCCAATTAAGTATATTGAAGTCTGAGATTGCAACATGATAACATTTGAAAAAAGTCAACAGGGAATAAATACATTTGTATGGACACAATACCTTTGCAGATGTAAATTAGATTTATTTTTAGTGTTGCAGTTTAAAATTCATTTTGAAATATCTGGATCATAACTAACCATAAAAAAAAAATAGAAAGAGATCCCAATCCTCTTTCTGAGAGTTTATTCAGTAGGTGCGCTAAATTGTCTGTTTCAGGCAATTTAGTGCTGACTATATATTAAAAAATATCTTCACTAATCCTTTAGTTTAACACAAGGAAAAACAGATAAATACAAACTTAAAAAAGTTAGTGTAAAAAATATGAAAAATATCAAATAAAAATAAAGGAAAGTAAACAAAATAAACTAAACTAAAATATCAATATAAATAAAAAAAATAATAAATATAATATAAAATATATCAATTTTCATGTGAAATAAAAGGTATTGTAACTATTTTCAGATTCTGTAGACTGCCTTTGAGGATTCAATGACCAGTTGCTTTATTTATATATTATTTCTTTTAATAATATTATTTTATTTTTAACTGAAAGCAAAACACCTGATACATGAACTACAGTACAGCGGCCAGGATACCTAAATCAAAAGAGCAGCCATGTGAAATTCTAAGAATATTCACTCAACATTTCCGAATGCTCCGTCTTCCTTTTTTAGTGGTTTTAAAACATGTGAGTGTTCCCTAAATTGTGTTTTTCAATGTATTCTCCCAGGTTAGTTTCTCTGAGTATTTAGGTAAATATCACTCGTAAAAGAATCTTCCCACCATAAATAGAGAATGTGTCAGTCAGATTTTTTTTTTAACTTGCATATCACCAAGTCTGCAATGACATTGGCAAAATCACAGAAGAGGCATGCCAATGTTTTCAGTGGCCCTAATTATTCACTAGAAATGTGTTGCCTGTTCATCCTGATAAGCGATTGGCACATTCTATTTGCTACAATCACACAAGCAGAGTTGATTGGCATGCAACACTAAAGTTTCAATTCTTTGTCAGAGTCCTACATCATACAAATTCCTAGACTTAAAATGCATGTTACTTCCGGTTGAACTCATTTGGAAGTTTAAAAAAAAACAAAACAAATGTTTTTTTCCATAATATTGTTCACCTAATGTATGATTGATTGCATCGACACTTCATAAACCTACTATATTCCCTATTAAGGTGGTTATAACTATAGGAAATTACTGGTTAAAATATATCATCTATCTTAGTGTCATATCAATGAAGCTGAATGCTTAAATTAAAGGAACATGAATATAGCAGGTGTGTGGTCTTCCATTGTGTATTTGTATTCCTTGCACTTTATTTAACAACATGCATGTGAAATGGGGAACAGAGGGATAAAAAAGACAGTCTAATCAATTAGGCTTTCACAGGCTCTGCTTTGCTTTCTCCCTACTAATCAGATTCAACTCTAATTCTCTGCCAAAAAAGACACACAAGGAGGCCACCCCAATGAAGAGAGAGGCATGGCCATGTTAGATCATCATGAAGCCAGTAAGAGTAAGAAACAACACTTTGATATCTTTGGGGTCTAACAAGAAGATCTAAAGTTGGAGATGCCCACCTTAGGGCCACTTTCACCTCTTCCCCAGGGATAGTGAAGTGGATGTTTTGGCAGCAATGTAAACTCCCGACCAATCCTCTCGTGTAATAATCTGACAGCAATGACCTTCACGGGAATGTGTCCAGTGACCTCACAGGGGGGAAGGCTGTATTATCAGACGGGCATCTCTTCTGAAGATGCAGCACAAAACAGGGCATGATAGCAAGAAGTGCAGAGAAGCTAGGTGAGTAATTTGTCTGGGTCTGAGCCCTCTTAGCAGAGTAGGGTTGTTTAGGCATAAGGTAACAAATCCAATGAAACTATGTTTCTATCATATTAACAAATTAGGGATGTGTTTTTCTCACGTATTAATCCTAAATAAAACTAAGTACTAGTGTCTGCTTTCAAAACTTTAGTTTGCAAAATCTTTTGACAATAAAATCAATAATAAGACTTTGTAAAAGAATGAAAATTATAATCTGTTTTAAAACTGTTGAAAAAAAAAATTAAAAATGTTTATTTTCAATGTGCCATAACAATATCTTTCGATAGCTATACCAGGAGAACTGTGAACATGTGGAAGAAGTTCCCCTTGTTAGAATATCAAATTGAAATTCATGGTAAAGCAAATTTCACAGTAAAATTGTGAATAATAAATTGCACCTCAAGACATCACCCCCAAAAATGGAGGTGACAGTATTCTACTGTGTGGATGATTTTCATTTACAGGGGGGAGGTAAGCTAATGAAAGAATACTCGCTATAGGCTGCAAAAGACTTGAAATCATATATTCATTATGTCCTCTTTTCATTTCTGCCTTTGTATCTGTGAAACATTGGTAAAAAAACAAACGACAAAATGTTATTTTCTTCACAGTTACACATTACATTTGTCAAAACAAAATGGCTAAATGTGTTGAAGTATGTGGCAGTTCTAAGTGAAAAGTTCAAAGCATGCACATTTTTTTTTTTCAAAGTACCGTATCTAAAACAGCATATTAATTTTCCTGTAGGGCACAATTCCTCATTAATCTTGTGCAAAGAAGTTGCTCAGTAGATGTTTCAGCTTTCACTGTGCTGACCAGAGGTGCATTCTGAGGCCCATGGCACAGTGTCGTTTACCATACTGTGAATGTAATTAAATCCAAGAACTGCCAGTGTTTACTGGCAAGAGAGGGAGAGTCTCTTTTTGCTCCTCAAACAGCCCTCCATCTGTCTGATTGGATTTTGGTCCCAGGCAGTAGCAGACATGACACAAGCACTAGGGGAGGCAGGCCAGACTGAAATCTCCAACTAGTGTCATGCTGTTTTTCATACAATATGACCTAGCCAGGGGGGGATTCAGACATAGAAGCTAAAAAATAAAACACTGTAACTGTTTACTTACGGATGTTAACATGATAAGAGTGCTTATAATCCCCCACAGGTTAACACAGAAAAGTGTTTATACTGTGATGGTTCTTCTTGATAGAACCCTGCTTTGACAGTTAACAAATACAGTGCAGACCATAAAATGTTTAGTGTCAAGAGAGTATTGAAAGGGGCAAAGGCACACACATTCACAGTCAAGTGGGTTTAATGGCTTAATGGTAGAGAGAACCAATAGAAAAATAGCAGCGTGAGACACAGATCACATTTTAATTGATTCTTTTGACAACATAATGCATATCAGAGGCAACACTTAAGTCTCCTCTGTCTGGCATGGCTTGGCAGTGCTGTTAAGGATGATAGCACTTGAACGCTAATTATTTCTAATGTTTAGAGCACTTATTCAAACTGACAAAATGTTTTTAGAATTTGTCTTGTTTGTTCAACTCCTTTGACGTCCATAGTCTCATTTTATTTACCGTGATGCAGTGGTCAGCCTGCTGTGAAAGTAGCTCTGACATCCATATCAATTTCCATACATTTCAAATAGTTTGCATCTATGAACAGGAACGCCTTGCAATCTATATCAAATAAGAGTTTATGTTTTCTCCTTTACTGCAGAAAAACCTCAGAGAACCTTTAGGAGAGAATTAATGCAGTTTGTCTAATAAAAAAGGGTTTGCAAATACTTATGGATTTTCTCCAAAAGTGCATATCTGCTGACTAATGTAAAACTTTAAGATACTATAAAAAAAAAAATGTTACAAATGCAAACAGATATCTTTGGAGCTTTTATAATATCTGAAAATCTTAAAAAAAATAAAAGTTAGAAGGAAAAACTTTCCAGAGCTAAAATGAGATCCCTTTTGACAGATAACCTCTGGTTAAAGAACAGCAGGTAGTAACAAGCAGTTTTGTCTCACTGTGTTGTTAAAGGTAGGGGTTATATTGGGAGAAGACCTTTGGAAGTCAAAGACATAGGGACTTTGACATAACAACAAAAGTTAGGATGTGATCTTGTCTTTAAAAATGTGCTGACTCAGTGGGCCTGAGATGGCAAAGTAGGAAAGGGCAGAGAAGCTTCCTGTGGAGATTCTGATAGAATATGATGCCCAGCTGAGTAACTTTAGGAAATAAAGGCCAGATCTGGGTACTCAGAATAAAAGGAAAATGGTAAAACTAAAGTGAATTTTACAAATATAATCATATTCAAATCGCTTAATTACACAATTGTATTTGATTGAAACTGAATGAGTTTTAGCTATTTTGCAAATTATAGCCTCAGTGTTTTTGTTAAGTGGAGGTTTGAAGGATCCAAAAGCACGGATGGGAGCTGAGGTTGTTTCTTGCAAGTTTAATAACAAAGGTAGTGACTGAAGCATAAAGGCAAAATACCAAAGGACATCAGGAAAAACTCACGAGGGGGAAAGAAATGATGACGGGGAACCAGCAAAAACTAGCTGAACAGGAGATTTATTTATATGGGAGACAGAAACACAGAACAGGCTAATCAGCACATTGGGAGCAGGTGTGAAAATAGGAATCTAGAAGGGAGCTAGGGGAAAAGAGACTAACTGAAGAGGGCAACAGAGGGGAAACAAAAAATACAGAAGAATTCAAATACATCCAGAAAACACCACAAAATGGGAATTAAATTAATAAATCTAGAAAACACAGAAAAACATGAATCAGAGTGTTACTGAAACCTCAAAAAGAAAACCTAAACGGAACCAAAGGGTGCAGAATCATGACACAGACTCATGACGAATCCATTGTATTGTATTACAGTTTCTGTCATTATACCTGTCACCACCAACTGTTCACTCACACATTTATTTGCTTTATTTGTCTTTCCTTCTCCCCTAGTCTTTCTCAGCAAACTTTAATTTGCTAAAATGTCATTTTATATAATTCATCAAGGTTAAAATCAAACAATTTATGCATTTTTTTAAACAGCTGCGGATTAAAAAATGTTGAGATACAGTATGGTCACTGGCCAGTGAAATATATTTTAACCTAACAGGGAATGGCCCTGATGAACTCAAGTTATTTTCTGTGAGAAATTCTTTATGCAGGGGGTGGGTTGGTTACCGTAGGGAGAAGTGTCTGTGTTGGGAAATTGTAAGGTATAAACGTACGAGCTGAGGATGCCTCAGTCATCTCTCTGTTTAAGGACGTCAAATAAATTTGAACCTTATTTCTCGCAAGAAATGCTTCTGCCTCAGCTTCCTAACTTTACCTATAATAAGTTGCATATATAAATGTGATTTCTTATAAGATTGCCAGAATACAAGCCAATTTTAAAGTCTCATTTCAACATAATGAAATGTCAATTATAAATCTTCACCATATAGACAGATGTCTTTATTTACATTTATTTATTTATTTAAACAATTTCACCAAATCTTTTTTCTACCTAGAAATATAAAGTTGTTATTGGCTCAAAATACCAGTACCACTTCTGTTTTTCTTCTGTCTGTTTTTTCCTTCATCGCCTTTCTCTCTTTTCTCTTCATTTGTCTCTGACTTGCAATAAGAACTCCCCCCACAAGCTCTCTGCTCAACCAAATGTCAGCATTCATCACATCAGCCAGGAACAACTCAACAGGCCCTCTAGCATGCTGTATTGGAGAGCAAAATGAAATGTAAGATGCCGCTAAAAAATAATTTTTTTGGTACAATAGATGGAAGTAAATAATTAAGTGCACTAACAACCTCTAAAATAAGGTATCAAGTCACAATTTTCTATGTTTATTCTATTAAACAAATGACCATATCGGCTTTTCAAAGGGATAACTCTGTTATACTTGTTATACCTTGTATAAGACTAAGGTAAAATACAGAGTGAAAAGCAAATAAAAAAGAAAAAGCACATATGATATTACTGCTTTAAAATCAATGCATGTTCATTTATCTTCTGGTGGTTGAATTTTTTTCAACTTGATTATATTTAGCATCCTGATGCTTAAATCAATTTAAGAGCACTTCTGATTATTTCCATTATGTATGAAATAGAGTAAACATGAATAATTCTTCTGTTCTGTATAAAGAAAAGTCCTGGTTTGAAATTCTTCCCTGGGAACTTTTTATATGGATTTTTCATGTTCTCTCCTAGTATGCCAGGGTTATTTCTGGGTTCTATAGCTTTTACTTGCAGTCCAGAAATATATATACATTTGTTTATTTATTTTCTCGGATTCCCATAGATTGTCTTTATTTGTTCTAAGATAGACTTGTAGATTGACCAGAATTTATACATTCCATCTTTTCAAATGACCCAAGGAGACAAGCACCTTTATAGAGCAGTAAAGTAAAACACTGCATTTTAATTAATAATATAACTCACCCTCCTCTGATGTTCAGGATACTGCACTCTCTACATTTTTTCTTTTACCTGACAGTGAAAGATATTTTGTCCCAACTTGAGGCTTTACAGTTTGTTTCTTAACATGTATACGACTCAAAGTAAATAATGTTTCAGGCCTTGCTGCTTTTGATAATATTTGCATCCACAGCACTTGCTGAAGTAGAATTCATAAGCAAGCACGTGTGCTTCATGTTTTCATATGACACATTTTTAGCTTGCAAAACGTGTGATTCTACATTGTATTCTTAGAAGCAGTGTTCATTTCGTCAGCTTTTTTTAAATTTAGTCTCAGTCTAAAGTCACAATGAGAAAAATTTATTTTAGTCTTAGTCATATTTAGTCATTGCCTTCCCAATTTAGTCTTGGTCATAGTCTAAATGAAGAAAATCAAATTTAGCTTCCCTTTTTTTTTGTCATTTTAGTAAACACTGAAAATAGTACAACTTAAAACCACACACTGCTTCTCTTTTTAACATGTATCCCACTGCACACATTGAACCTTTTGTCGGCTTGTTTCATCATATCCACAAAGTCTTCATCCTCAATGGTTCTTGCTGGCAGGACAGAACTCCCAATCCTCTTTGCCCTTGAGTTCTCCAGGGCTTTCTGCTCTTTGGCATCAGGTTTGTACAGTGGGGGTGCTCCCAACAGCTCTGTAACAGACCTCCCGTCCTTCCCCAACATTTCATTTGGTTGTGGTGACACTGTGTCAGGTATCTAGTTGGGAGTAAGAAATTTAAACGATTAACATCCAGTGTATCAGTAGAACATCTTTCTTCTATGACAGAGAGACAGGCAGATACAGGCACGGGAAGGCACAAACACACACATCCACATGTGTAGGGACAAACAGGGCAACAACCCGTAATCTTCTATGAAGTTCAAGAAACATATTAACAATTACAAATAACTCATAAACAATAAAAAAAAATTAATATCCATTCATGCATGGCTCGTAAATTTCGTCTGGTCTCAGTCTCTTTGATGAAAATAATTTTTCATTCGCGTGATATTTTTATTTTCTGGAAACGTTTTTTGTGTGTCATCGTCTCGTCATTGTCATGGGAAAAAGGGGCGTTAACAAAATATTTTCATCGTCCTTGTTGACGAAATTAACACTGCTTAGTAGCTATATTTACATACAGAAAATTTGACAACCAGATATATTCGGATTAAAACACAAAAATAAACAAATTTCACCATTTATATGAACAAAGGTAATTAATATAAAATAGCAAATCATGATCTAGTTACTCAAAGAGTAAAAACATTATGTTAAAGCAGGGTGCAATCAAGCACTCAGGTCAGCTTGCCTCATTCAAAAATAACTTAATCCTGTCAAGCATTTACATGCATGCCAATCAGCGGTGTTAATAAACTACCCCTCCCAGCCTGACGCCAGTTACCAACATCCAAAACAGGATGGTGAAAAAATGCCAATTAATTATGATAACATTTCATTTTCCTTTGGGATTAATACAGTATGTTTGAATTTAATTCAGTACACCAACAGCTATCTGTGTATAAAGTACCTGAATAAAGCAGACAGAGCCAGTTAAAACATCGACATACAATGAACCACAGATAAAATGCTTCAGTCTTTCTATTACGTTGTCTTTGTAAAGAAGGAAAATAGTTTAGATTCTAAGCAGAAAACCTACATTTGATGAAAAAATAAAGTGCATTGAAATACATTAAAACTTACCAAGCCAGACACACGAAATGTGAAAATTGCTGTGACTGTTTATCATAGGCAATGAGATGATGAGAAAATCCCTAAATTCCAGCTTGACTGTCCATTAGAGAGATGTATGTTGTTCCTGTATATGCAGAGGATGTCTCTCAGGACCTCAGTTTCTGGGGCTCAGCCCAAACTCTACTGGTTTTGAACAGGAGGAAGTTGGCATAAAATGAGCAAAGTCTACAAATGAACTAATGAATGATGGTCTGCTTCCTCTGAATCTATTCATAACACCACTCCATAGTAAAAACTAAACTGCTAATGAAAAAAAATATTCCATCACCCGATATGCATCATCAATTCATAGATTTAATATTATATATATATATATATATATATATATATATATATATATATATATATATATATATATATATATATATACGGTATATATAATTTTACAATTCGATACCTGTCACATTGCTCACAGTCACTGTATATTTGCCTATTTTGAAAAATGATTTGAAGAACAGAAAACACCCTGTTTTATGAGGATGAATCAGAGTTGAGTATGGCTTTGAGGTATGGGTGAGAACTCCTAGCTAATCGTTACTCAGCCACTCTCTTCCCGAGGGCTATATTGACGGCCTGTTACTTTGTTCTTCATTTGTAGTAGAAGAGCATAAAATTTAATGGGAAAAAGTACTATCAACAGAATTGAATGTGTTTCACATAACATGACCAAAATAACCTCTGATACGTAACATCCCCATTATGGGTGTAATAGAACATATCTGAAAAATGAAAGTCAAAAGTATCAGCCAATACAAAAACTGTAGTGTGTGGTTTATGCTTCTTCAAACTCAAATAATTATTATTGAAAAAACAATAAGTTAATTTCCAAAGGATACAGAAAGCAATGCTCTGTGCCATGAAACCTCTTAATGTCTCTTAACTGGACTCCTAGGTGATATTTGAACATCAGATTTTAGAAAATGATTTAGCAAACAGGCAATAAATTGTGAGCCAGACTTTATTTCTGTAAGTAGAAACATGTTACAGCTACAATTTTACTAAACTCAAAACTTGCCCCAATGTAACTAATTAATCCCATACAAACTGAAATGAACAGAAATCATTCTTTTCTAAGCAGGGCTTTAAAACAAAACCTTTTCCACCTTTTCACTTTTAGCTAAGAATGAATGATATACTGCTTAGGAAGACATTCTCGAGTGACGCAATGTATCAATTTTTACTCCATATTGATAGGTTTATATTCTCCCCTTGCCTAACACAATATATATTCTTTTGCCATATTAAGCATGACCAAGCATTACTTAAGAGTTGGGGAAATATACACAAAAACATCTTTGATGACATATTCTAGGAACGAAATAAATGAATAAATAAAGATAAGAGAGTTTTATTTCAAGAGTCTCTTTGAGTAGCCAAGAGACCAGTGAATATTGCATCAATGCTGTCACTTTCATTCTAAAGTGGTGTTTACTCACTTTTGGACTTTTTAAATCTGACAGTTTTTGGTGAGTTTCTTTAAATTGAGCCTTGGAAAGACATGTATGTATGCTACATTTCTGTCATACTATAAGTTGTATCCTTTTAACTTTACTTTGTTTGCATTTTAGAACCCCATCTAACCTGATATTAGCACACAATTAATTCTACAGGTTAAATACTTTATCAAGCCATCATGGCAGGCATACCTTAAGTCGGTCTTCGAGGGCCGCTGTCCTGCAGGTTTTAGAGGTTTCTCTGCTTTAGCACAGCTGATTCTGATGATTGCAGTTCAGTAAAAGCCTGTTAATCAATTATCAGTGTAAATCAGCTGTGCTGGAGCAGGGAAACCTCTAAAACCTACAGGACAGTGGCCCTTGAGGACCAACTTTGGGGATGCCTGCTCTGTGGCTTAATCTGAATGATTGTTCATAGAAAATGAGAGAAGATTCTCACCTTAAAATACAAAAAATAATCTACTCTACAATTTATCATTTAATGTGACTATTGAATCACAGGTGTTAGGCCTTGAAAATCTGCCAACCTGGATTTCTGTTAATGCTATATAAACATGTATAATAAAAATGAATGATACGTCACTGGCACATTCTAATGGCGTCAAAAATGTTTCAAAGCCAAGTTTTGGACACTGGGTCAAATGTTGGTCAATGTTGCGCTGTGGTTGTTTATCTGCTCTGTTGCCTCATAACAAGTTAGAGAGCAGCTTGGCTTTATTTACTTTGATGAGTTGAAAATGTAGTTTTAACATTTTTTTAAGCAAGAAAGTCCACTTCAAAAGTCACTTGTGCAGTCAGTTCATCAAAATTATTATTATGACTTCCAAAGGCCTTTTCCCAACGGAATCCCCACCTTTAAGAACACAGTGAGCCAAAACTGCTTGTTACTACCTGCTGTTATTTAACCAGAGGGTGTCTGTCAAAACGTATCTAATTTCAGCTCTGATGATTATGATATTCTGTTCTTTTTGAGATTGACAGACCACCTGTATACTGGAGGGCAACAGCACTGGTAGTCACCAGTGAAAGCTCTCTGAGGCCGGCCAGGCTGGCAGGGATATGCGGCTGAAGTTTGGAGCGTCTGGAAGTGACTATGAAGTATTTTCTAGCCCAGATGCTGTTTTTTGCTATAATAACAATATTATACTGCTTTTGGCATTGTTTGAGTATTTTAAATTCTTTCAAACCACTATACATTATTACTCTAGAGGGAAAAAAAAGTGACGCATAGGGTAACTCCATGGAAATGACTCATGCTATAAACTCAGCAATGCTAAACTGGGGAAGGAAATAGAAAAAACTAAAAGTTCAGGCACTGACATGATTGAGTGGAAAGGACCGAAGTACCATCAATACTCTTTCATTATGTCTAAAGCAAAGACAGAGCTAACCTAACATTCCAGCAGCTCCTGCAGGATTTTGGAATCTTCCATTACCAATATGTTGGATTCTGATCAGTGTTGGATCAATTTATTTTAATACATACAGTACATACATATATATATATACCTTGTGCATTTACCTTACTCCTCTCTGTTTACGCCACCATGTTAGACGACATAAAATCACCTGCATGCCTCATAATAATACAGTGAGATATTTTAATTTATTAATCTTTATTTGTTGTATTACAAAATGGGTGGAGAATCTGCAAACCCAACATTGTCTTAATATATTGCATATTCAGATGGGGAGTTAAAAAAGCACTGCATTTCGTTGGATGGCCTTCATTACCTCATGTGCTGTTCCCTGGTCTGATTCCTGTGCATGTTTACTCTGGATTTGTACCGCTGTTGTCGTTTCTTACAAAAAATCTCCAAAAACATCCACTGCCATGTCTCTGCACTTGGGTCTTCATCTAGCCTGCACAAAACCTGACATATGGAAGTTTAATATTGCTCATACTTGTTTGAAGATAATTTGTAAAACCTCCTGTGATCCCGACATAAGTGTCAATAAAATCTAAATTAGTTTTTGTACTCTAAATGTGCCTCTAAAGAGCACCCCTTCTCCTACCAAACCTATTATAGTAATGCTGGGGCTTATTATATATATATATCATCCTACATATATCATCCTATAGCATTACAGTAGTTATTGTCAGTCTAAAATGAAGAATGCCTCCTTGTAACTTCAAGATACACGGCTCACTTGGCATATGCTCCCCACAGGTCATATTAAACAGCATGAACAAGCAAGCTTCTATGGACCTCTCATCTTTGTAATTTTGCCAGATGAGAGGAACTCCAATATCTTCTGAAGAGGTCTTTTATTTCTCCTGTAATGGGCTGATAGCTGGTAGGTAGCCACTATCCCCTGCTGTGTCTTCTTCTATATTGACAGATTCCTTTTTCAGAAACATCTTATCAACTCCCTGTGGCCTTCAGTGCCACCTTGCCAGTATTCTTTATAGATTCCCCCAATGGTAAGTCTAATCTTTAGACACAGCAAGCAAAGTTCTACTGATCTACTTTCAAAAGACAAGACAAGGGGAGGCTGAGTTCACAGAATATGACATATGTCAGAAAACAGGATTCTATTATGCTGATATGACTCGTCCTGAGGCATCCTATTGACAACCCACAGCAGGTGATCACCGATTAATCTCTCCACCACACTGACATTCAGTGTGTCAAAACGAGAAGTGGGATAGATACAGTAGTGCTGGGGTGAGAATTTGCAAAGGGATAAATGCACAACACTATTTTCCACCCAGGATTCAGCATGGTTGAGCAACTGCTACTCTGTCGCACATAAAAGGAGGAAACCCTTTCCCAGCCAGGAAATTCTACCTGTATTCATTATTATTAAGTTGTGCTACAAAAAAAAAAAATGAATCAGTGTTTTTTCAAGAAAAAAAAGTTTTACTGGTTATTTTTGTTAAAAAAGATAAAATAGGGACATCCACTACGCTTATTTTACAAAGAAATAACTGAAAGTTAATTTTATCTTTTTATATTTTTATATGCAAGGGTTTCCTAATTGTTACTTTTGTTTTCTATCCAAAAGCAAAAAATAAATAAAGTGCATGCATATTCTAATATGGAAATATCTATTTTTAATGGTTATTTGGTATTGATTGGCTAACAGACCTTAGTAAACACATTTTTTTTTACATCAATTTGTTTTATATTACTGTAGACTGTTCTATTTATTTTATAGTCAAATATAATTTTCTTAAATGTAGAGAGAACAAAATAGCCCACCTGAAAAAAATGACACCTCAGTTCTCAGTATCAAAATTTGAAGAAAAATATTTTACATGCTTCTTCAAAGTGGCTAGATCAATATAAAATATTTAATTTAACTTTGTTTTTGATTAAAGCTGGACATGCACTCTATGATTTTTTGCCCTTTTTGGGCCGATTTTCCCCTTGTGTGAGAATTTTTCCATCGGGCTGATTTTTAGCCTGATGCGTCGTGGGTCGTGTAGTGTACAGGGGTAACTGGGGGTGACCAGCCTCTCACAACCAACTCCCGATCAGGAATTGTGAGGTTGGAAGAAAATGAAACATGTTTGAAATTCAAGTCAACCGTCATGGGCAAATCGCTCAGTGACAAGGATTCTTCTTCTTCTTGTTCATCTCAGACAAAAACACAGAAGCATGGCGGGGTTGTGAGTCAAATGGAGTTCTTTCTGTAAAATAGTTTTTTACACGTATAGTGTGAGCAGGTAGATCGGATCAGAGCATCGGGTCGCACAATGTGTTACATAACATACATCTTGAGCTGTGAAGTTTTAAACCCTTCTGTTTTGTTGTACAGTGTGACCTGTAGCTGCGTGCGACAACTTAAAAATTTGTAAAGTGTATTCCCGGCTTAACTTGTCCTGGGTGGCTAACAACTAATTAATTACATCCTTGATTAATTTAATATAGTGGAAGATTGTTGTTGTGATTCAAAGATATGATCATGTCATGCATTCAGTTAAACAAGGTTTGCATCTTTAGAGCAAATATGCATTTTGAACACTTTTACATGTTTATGTCTGAGCTCATTTGATGCATGAATGGGAAACAACATATCTTCTCTCAGTTACACATTTACAGTTATAGGTCTTAGTGCATTTTACTTGACATTTAAGATACATTGAATCCATTACCTAACTGATACATAATTGATTTTCAACATGATGCTAGGAATTGCAAAGAGTGAATTTGTAAAGAACACTTTCTGACAAAATATCACAGAATAAATATGGTCATCCTCATATGTCACCTAATTGGTAGATAATTATGTCATAAATCTCATTGACAATGACAGGTAGCTCCAATTATGCATGTCATGGTTGGCCAAGTAATTAATAAGGTCTTATAATTCTTAGAATTAAACTTTGTTAAACACACCTCTTTTTTTCAGTGCCATGTTTGATATTGAATGTTTGATATTGTATCAGACTTAAAAATTACTTAAAAAAAATTCCAATACATCTTCTTGATTCATATTAAAATTTAAAGAAATGATAATCAGAAGGTAATGGAAATATATCCATTCATATTCTACACTCTTTTCTGTTTATGTGGTCAGCTAAAGGTTTTTAAAGTGTTTACATTTTTCACTTATTTTATTCACTCAAATTCTGTCTACTTGTTTTTAATTTATATTAATGAAACATTGCAACACTTACTTTTGTTCTGCAACATTATAATCAAAATTTTGCTCAACATATTATTACCTATTTGTTTGTCTTAGCATGAAAAAAGGAAGGTGTGTTTTCCACGCTACATAGAGTACAAATGGAGCATTACAACAGTCCATCCTTCTCAAAGAAAGCAGACAAGGAACCACCATGATACCTCTGGAGATCTGAGTTTCAATGGCAAGTTTCTGCATCCTATGTTTACAAGGCATTGTATTATTTAATCATAACAAATGTGAAGCAAATGTACACTCCATTTGGATAAGAGTATCAAATGCTGGTAGATAAGGTAGGGTTTTTACATGACTGAGGCTTGCACAGTCAACTCACATACATGTACAAGTTGATTATATATAGGTTTTTACCCCCCAAAATTATATTACCTGTTAAAACCTAGGCTCTGCTCATGTCTTTTCTGTTACCTCTGGCATTTGTTCAACTGTACCCATACAGTAAATGTTTTCCAGGTAAGGAGTAAAAAAATATTTAATATAGGGGCTACACGCTCAAACCCAAAATAAATTTGTTTACACCAGATCAGGAACAAACACATGGTCTTGGTAAAAGCTGATTGATTGCGTTATCACCATGTACTTCAACACTGACAGAAACAAATAATTTTTTTTTTTTTGTTTGAAAGCTGGAAAAACAATTTGTACATGTCTTGCAGTGATTCTGTTCTAAGCTTTTGTAGTGCAGCCACATGTTGCAGGCCATTTGGTCTTCCAACTGAGAGAATCAGACAAAACAAGCTTGCTGAAACAAGCCTTATCTGATTTCTCCCCTCTTTTGTATTCTGGTTGCATCTTATAGCCAAAGGTGACAGCTATTTAGCATTATATTTGAATAACTTAAAAAAGACCTCTTCAAAAGAGCGCAGGCATGGTAACAAGAGTAAGGACTAATAACAGATGGTGTTGAAACTCCATGTTCGCATCAGGGGGTATTGAAAGCTCTCATCCTTTAAACCTGTGAATAATGAAGTATGCTTCATATACTTGGTTTATCAAGCTCTAAATAAGAAGAAATATGATCAAGGAACATTAGGGTAAGTGAAACTGATCATTACTTATAGAATGTATACAATAAATAAAGGTCTGCAACTCTATACTTTTCATTTGGATTTCTCTTCTAAATAAAGGAAGGACTTTAAGCATGTACATAAGTTTATCTCAAGCAGTAAATTTAATTCACCAGTGTTAATACACAGTTCTAATGGTTAAATTGAGGGGAATAATTTGTGACACCACAATAGTAGAAAGTCTATATCACAGAATTGTAGCATAATTGCTGCATTTTCCAGGGAGTGAACATAACCTATTGTTAAAGTTATCATGTACTGGGTATTGGAGGGCTGTTAATTTGAAATTACAGTAATGAAAGTAAAAAAAAAATAATAATAACAATACTTTAAGACAATAATATTCTAACAGATATGGCTAATTATTTTTTCACTACTTGAAAAAAAAAAAACAGGTCTGCTTGCTTGCCTTTCAATTGCAACTGCAAGCATTGCTCTTCTGTCAACGACATCTATTTGGAAAGAATTATATATAACAATTACATCTGTGTAGTACTGTGTTGGTCATAGAAAGTTGATTACATCGAGTCTCTAAGGCTGGAGTAGATAAGCAGACTATTTCAATGATTTTTAAGGTAGTAACTAAATCAACAGACATATATGGACTTAGCAATCACCTAGAGTGTATATTTAATAGCTGTGGTTTTGAGGCTGTGCCAGGAATGTTGTAACTAATGCAGGCTCTGGTGTTTGCGCTTGCAGCAAATTGTTTTGTATTAAAGTTTATAACATAGTTTTATACTGCTGCAGTACTCAACACATCCTGTGTGTCGCGTTCAGAGCTTGCAAACAAACTTAAAGGGGTAACTGCCGGCCATAAGTTTGGAGTGTTTGCTGTAGTGTTGCCTCCATGCTGGAAATAAATGAATTGAGGTAGGTGTGATTAAATAATGAAATTATTTTTTTTTTTAAAGATAGGACTAATACAGTCAGCAGAAATTGTTTAGAACCACTCAGATAACTTTAGATGTTTAACAAAAACATATTTTTAGATAGAAAAGCTCTTACAGGAGAACAGAAAGAACATTGTAACATTTGAACCATATAAAAAGCTCTTTTGGAACATAATGAAGGGCATCAATATTACATCCCTCTATTGCAGCTTCAGTCTTGGCTGTTATTGATACAGAAAAGCGTTGCATTATGGACCCTCTTCCATTACTGGGTTGGGTTTTAGGCCAGAGAGCATTCAGCTTAACTGGACTGACTTATGGTCTGTATAAGTCAGGCTTAAGGTGTATCAAAATGCTGACTAGTGTTTAGATTAGATATTTTTTTGAATCTTTTAAGTTGCACTTTTTAACTGTTGTAGTTATGTGTTTTTATTTCAGTTTTAACAAACTTTGTAAATATGCACAGTCTAAACTTTCTTATTGTATTAATTCAAGAGGTCTTATTGTTCTGTATCATTCATATCTCTTGACCTTATCTTTGTTTAACAAGCAGCTGTATTCCCATGCATCCTGGCAGCAAATGCCACGCATAATTGGACTGTTAGACTCACACTTTAGTTTGCCTTTTAGTTTACTGTTATCTTCTTCTTTCTGCCCCTCAAACTTTGTAATTACTTGTTCATTGTATTTGCTTTTTGGACTCGTGTATCTATTTCTTTCTCAATAAACTCACCATCTATCTATTTTTGCTTGTCTTCTCTCTGCTTATGAAGATTGCTGTTGTTTGACAGTGGTACAGAGGAAAGATTTAGAGGTCATTTTTTAAGTGTAGCCACTAATTAGCAGAATTTATAATGAATCCATTCAAAGGGAGATTATGTGGATGCACAATTCAGACCCTTTAGTTCATCTTCTATTTTTCTTTTTTTTTTATTCATGCTTCTATCTCAGATCTACTCCAAAAACACTTGATGACTTCTATTTCCATGGACACAGTCACCTCCTCGCTCCTGCATTAGCATGTTTTGTAGAACAAGCCCCACTTGGACACATCCACACAGTTTTCTCATTCTGGAGATGACATTTAATTCCACACATGCAGCTTTTCTGGGATCAGTTTTCACCATTTATTACACCTACTGACCCTAAAGTGAGGTCTCTGAGATGCAAAATAGTCTCCTTATGTCTAGTAGCATTAAGGAAAACTAAAACTCTCTGCTATCTCTTGCTTGTCTCTCGCTTGCTCTTGTTCATATACATATTCAGACTTAGAAATTGTAAAATTGCTTTGGGTTGAATACATTTCTTTGCTCCCTGAATAATAAAGATTTTCTTAAAGTGAAGCACTAAGAAGTGTAATTTATTTATGAAATTTGCTTAAGATTTATGTATTTTAGGTTTTGCTGCACACTTCTACATTTATACTCCCATCATACTTTTGAGCGCCATCATTTGCAATGGTAAATACACTTCATAGTTGAAATATTTTTTTAGATAGATAGATAGATTTTAATTTAATTTTTTCTTTAATCTTTAGAAAGCAAGGGAAATTAAAATCGATAACTAAAATGTGCCCCCCTCCCAAATAGTATTGTTTCATATGTTTAAAGTTTGATTTAAAGAAATGTGAATGATCACATGACTGAGAATGCAACAAACAGAATTTAGTAGAAAACAAATGCTGGTTTTGAGCAAGTTGATCTCTCGAGTGTAGGAGAGATGCTGCTTGGATGAACATGGAGAGCCCTTGGGATTTGCAGATGGATAACCAGGTTAACCACTTTAGTGAGAGGAATTTGACCAATGAACCAGGAAGTGAGTTTCTTGCAGTCTGTCTTGAAAGGGATGTCCCACATGGATACCCATACCCAACTGGGGACCTGAGGAACATATGAATAGAAAGCTGAGACTCATCCTGACCTACAGTACTTTCTCAGAACCATAGAAAATCTAATGCCTCTAAATTGACAGAGGATATCCTGTTTCCTTCTCTTAGATGGAGAACACGTGTGGCTGGATGTGGGATAAATAGTAGGTGGCACAAGTGAGTGGCATAAATAAAATTGTTAAACACAGCTGAATTGAATAGGCTTCATTGCATGATAACCTTGGCTGATTGATGAAACAGAAAACTAGAAGGGCAGATCATTATAATTTGGTTTAGATTACCTTAGGGATATTCACCTCAAAGTCATTAGCCATTTTTTGACATTGGTGAGAGGAAAAGTTGCCCCTTTCCCCAATGCAGGATATCTAAAACTGAAAGATATTCAACAGGTTTCAAATCATTTAGATAAGTTCAAAGCGTTATAGAAACTTTGACCAACCTCAGGGCTTTCCTTTCCTTGGTTTTCAGCCAGTCATTGGAGACTTGGGTGATTGTCATTATGCAGGTTATTTTTCTGCTTCAACAATAAGAGATATTATATTTTGAGATTGGGATTTTCTTTTGGCTCATCATCATCTAATACGATCTGCCCCTGCAACAAAGTATCCCCTTAACCCCTATGTTTTATTTATTTATTTTACATTCATTTATTTTCACCGTATTCTGTTTCTTGGTATCCAAATACCAAATACCTTTAACAGTTGCTTTATGTGTCTCTACTTCTGTCTCCTTTAACCCCAGTTGGCTTCGGCAGATGGCTGCTCACACTGAGCCTGGTTCTGCTGGAGGTTTTTTCCTGTTAAAAGGGAGTTTTTCCTCTCCAGTGTCACTACAAGCATGCTTAGTGTGAGGCACTGCATTCGAGTCAATGAGTCGATGCAATCAACTGGTTTTCCTTAGATAGAAAACTTTCAATCAATTTGACTGTATGATCCGGTGAACTGTAAAGTGCCTTGAGATGACATGTGCTGTGAATTATATAAATAAACTGAATTAAATTGAAATATAAGATTAACATTTTTTTTTTCCAGTCAAAGGAAAAGCAATCTTTAGTCTGAGTTTTGTGTTTTCCTAAGAAGGAGCAATTCCTTTTTGCAGAGCTCAAATATAAGTTAAAATTGTGTAGTGTCCCTTTGGATGTAAAGCCATGCACTTTTATAAGTACAGCAGCAAGAGCTAGCTTGTAGGTCCTAATGATATTTTAGGGGTTTTAGAGGCTTCTTTTATCATCCTCTGGGGAATACCAAATTGGTGTTCTATCTCAATCCTCTACAGAAGTGTCATTGTTGTCATGAAATGTACAGACAAGTTTTTAAAGGTATTTTTAGTGAGTTCTGTTTTAGCAAAACAATTCTTCACTATTGTCAAAATCTATATTAGATTTGATCTTCAAGGGTGTCAGCGAAAAGACAAAAGCTTTTATAAAATGTCCTAGTTTTTTCTGAATTAAGATAACTATTAAAATAAGAGCAATATTTTTGATGAATCTCTCACCTCATCATGCTGAAAGTGGCATCTGATGGCAGCCCAACATAGCTGGGGTATTTCTGAATAAAGATTTGACCACATTAGGGCACTTATATAGCACCATACCTTCATTTTTTGTAAGCGGATCCTTGAATATGTAAAGACAAAAAACAAAAAAACAAACATACTCAAGTGAAAAGGTGAAGTCACAACAACAAAAAATAAACTGAACCATCTTAATGCAGCAGAAAAGAGTATTTCAGATTCTTCATCTAAAAGCACATTATACAAAACATTACACAAAATGACATGTGTAAGATAATAAGTGCCATTTCCACAGCCAAGAGCTGCAGTTGACCCAGCCTGGTTGCAGCGTTCAGTGGGACTTTTTGAAACAGGCCTGCACCCCAGCTGCAAAGCAGCTGCACTGTTTTTAGTGTAAGCCAGGCATAATGAGCATCAACAGGGACGTGTTGAGGGACTTATGCAAAAGCTAAATTCTCTGTTAAGATATAACAAATAGGAATTCTGTATGTTAGCAGAATGATCCTTAAGACTGCTCTATTGCATCTCATCTCTGCAGCTGGTCTAATTTTCCTCAATAAATATAAGGCATCTACTGGTCTCAGTTGGACACAGCAGTAAAGACGCTACTTTAAGACCCTAAAAACCCCCAAGCAGTGCAGACCGATGCTTAATTTTTCCAGCTGTGAGTGAAATTAAGCAGAAAGTATTGTTTTTTGTACTTTGCTAAAGGCAGATCTAACATATTTAATCATAAACTAATTTTGGTGAGTGATTCATTTTGCACCGCATTTGGACATTAACATAAGACTGAAAAATATCATGTTAGTGGCCCTTCAAGCCATTAATATGGAGCAACTTTAACGACTTAAATTTGCAAGAACATCTCTTTCATTTACATTTGAGAATAACGGACAAATGTGGTTCTGTTTGTGTGTACAGTGTGTACATCAGCCAATGAAAACAAAAAGGATGTCTTGTTTCAGGTGATGATATTGCAGTTTTGATTGATGCATACTAAGTTCTGCCTCTACTGAGGAATCAATGATATGGTTGCTGATACGAATCAAGCTCACAGTTTTCAGAACAGTTTAAACGAAATAAAACAAATATTGATTCCGGTTAATAAATATTTATTTGGATTTCTATTTTGATGAGGAATTTACCAAACTGAAGCAGAGTAAAAGGTCTGTTTCTTAGAGAATTTCTGAATAAAAAGTTTTCTTGCATGATGCCTTTATTTGCCAAATTAAAATAATCCTCAACATACATCTTAACAGAAAGTAAGTCAATATATATTAGTTTTTAAGAACTAAAATAATTTTCTTTTTGTTTTATAATACATTACCGAATAGCAAGGGGATACTTTTATATGTAGCATTGAGAGGTAAGACACAATGACCTCCAAAGGTCCATTCAGGCTGAACATGGGGTCAGCTATGATTACTGTGAGCACTGCAGAGAGTTCATGGCTGTGCATTTCAGATGCACATTGTTTCGTCTGAGAACCATGTCATGAATACTGTAGGATCTTGCGCTGCCTGAAGCTGACGCCCAACCATGTGAAAAAACTCAGCAAATCATTTGTGAAAGTAAATAAATAAATAAATAAAATAAAAATAGGTAATTTGTGCTGCTTATGTTTCAGAGATCTTATCTAGTTCGACAAGAGGTAACCACCCCCGATTAACCTCTTAACTCCCACCTCATTTTGGGTAATCCTCACCTATTTTGCATACCCAAATGGAAAAGAAAATAACTTCGTAACTGTAAGCCCAAATTACATGTGCAATATATTATTTGAAAGCTAACACCCTCTAGTTTCCTAATATATAAATAAAATTGGGTGACTGGAACACAGACCAACCTGCATCAGTTCAAACATGACTCAATGTTGGGTTTTTTATTCTCGGAAATGATAGGTCTTTTTTGGACAGCGGTAATAAATATATTCTTGAGAAAATGCTGATTTTATTGTATTATATTTGTTCTACATCATGTCAACCACACATGCAGAAAATTTCAGACCTCTAGCTATAACAGTTCCAGAGCTGTGGAGATTGGAACTTTTGGTGTCAGCTTGGAGCTGCGCACAATGGCTCCACCTGCTGGTAAAACTTTTACCAGTGGAATTTTATGCATTCTGAATTATTGGGTATTAAGAGGTTAAGCTCTGAATTGAACCAAAGATGATGGTAGCTTTGCTTTTGGTTTTTAAGAAGGATTTTTATTAAAGTCACCATCTGACAGATTTAAATTTGAATTCAGTGTTTTTAAATAGCACCAATTAAAAACACATGTCATCTCAAGGCACTTTACAGAGACAATTCATCCAGATCATAGAGTCAGATAGGTTTAGAGTTTTTAATGTAAGAAAAAACAGCTGCTGATTGACTTGAAAGCAATCTCTCATACAAAGCATGCTTGAAGTGACATTAGAGAGGAAAATTCCCTTTAACAGGAAGAAACATCCAGCAGAACCAGGCTCAGTGTGAGCGGCCATCTGCCGAGGCTGACTGGGGTTCAGGGAGACAGAAGCAGACATAAGCAGTTTATCGGCTTTTGGCTCCTTTCCTATTTGACCGAAAAGCTGAGTCTGACACCATGCTGGCAAGCTTCGTGGCTACTGTCCCCCACCACTGCGTGTCTGATGATGGCATCACGCTGGGTCAGCATTGATGATGCTGTTAGTGCGACAGAAATCAGGGAAGTAAAAAATGAAGACCAACATGGATGGGAGCAAGAGCATAGTCAGCATTCTTTATTATTTCGCTCTATTGTCAGTCCTCAGAATACTGAAAAATCAGCAGATGATGGTCGAGTTCATGGCGCAGATGTAACATAGCTATCTTGAATTTGTGGCCAAAATGGAGAGGAGGTGCCTAAGAAGTAGAAGGGCTTATTTTGCTTGCTAAAGCTGCTACACGCATTGTTCGCCACATGTGGATCCAGGATTGGGAGACAAGCAATGTAAGTGGCCCTTCCGAATGACTTTGGACACACACTATTCAGTCGAACTCCAACTTTACCACAGCAAACAACTAACTTTATGAAACCCACTGAGCCACACTTGAAGGTCACCATAGCTCTGTGGTGGTTTGCAACCCCAGGGAATACTGCACCATTTCCTGCCTGTTTGGTGTTAGACTGTCAACTCTGTGCAAGATAGTGAAGCATTTCACAGATACAGTAGTGGATACATTATACCAACAATTCATTTGCTTAACAATTGGACAAAGCCTGGATGCCATAATTGCAGGATTTAGAGAGCACTGTGATCCACAATGTGCCAATCCAGCTGACTACTACAACAAAAAGGGTTGGCATTTGATCATCTTCCAGGTTGCTGTGGATCACAATTTCTGGTAAAGAAAGCCATTTGACAACAAGATAAGAGTGAGTTCACTTCTTTAATTTTGTGTGGTAAAATTTCTTGTCCTTTGTTCCAATTTCACAGATGTGTACATAACCTCCCCTAGACATAACAATGATGCTAGGGTGTTTGCTGACTCGGTCATCTTCATCATTGCTGAGGAACATCAAAATCACTACTTGTTCCCCAAAGAGGTGTGGGTTTATATTTGATCATTTATCAAAATGGGAACCGTTCTAACTATTCCTAAGTGTAATGTCACCATTTCAGTGTTACTGTCATGTTCTTCCTGAAATCTATGATGTTGGACGGCATGGGGATCCCTGTGGATCTTATTGTGGTTGCTGTTTATCCTTTGAAGAAGTGGTTGATGAAAGGATTCACCAGCATCAACAACTCTGAAGTGAACAAGCACATTACACCCACACCCTGACCTCTGCAAGGATGGTCGTCGAGAATGCCTTTCGTCTGTGGAAAGGACGATGGAGGTGTCTGATGAAGGGAAAGAACATTGATCTCAGGGCCAACTCCAATATTGTGGCCACTTGTTCTATTTTGCACAATGTGTGTGAAAAACCAAAGGAAAACTTTTTTGCCTCATTGGAACTGTATCTTGGAGGGGAATTTGCAGCCGTATTCTTTAGTGCCTATAACAGTGAGACTCAACACTGCCCAACTCATACGCAATACAATTGCTGAAAATCTGAATGCTATG
>NW_015150536.1:1582850-1597010 GCF_000732505.1 Cyprinodon variegatus | reverse complement strand
AGATAGATAGATAGATAGATAGAACTTTTAAAGTCAAAGCTCAAACATAATCCGATTGTTTGCATCAGCACAATATTCATTAATCTCTTTGGTTCCTCATTTAGATCATGTTGTGACAGAGCTGTAAGAGGAATCAAATTGCAGGCATACAATCTGTTACATAGATAGTGAAGCTTTTGATTTTGTTCCCCGTTGGCAGCATCAGCTTGAATTTGGGGAATGTAAATCATAACAGGAGGGTCGTGGCTACAGTTAGAAAAAAAATGTGTGGGACACATCTGAAAGATTTCCAGCTTTGATATTTATATCAGTCAGTGCCCTGCTCAAAAAAGGCATAGTATTTCCACAACTGGAATACATTCAGTTGAGTACAATATCAACTCTTTATCAAAAATAAATACAGATCCATGTATTGGGAATAAAATAAAACATCAATTTTTTTTGTGTTTGCTTTAAATCTTTGTTTCACAAATGCTTTGCTATGTTTATTGTTCCACTTGAATAGTAACCATTCTACCACTTGACATATTTGAGAGCCCCTGGCAATCGTGTAGTGTGTGGGGCCGCACGAACAGCAGCTTGATAACCAGGGTCTAACTCATGTTTGCGTAGCACCTTTTTGCCACTGGATGCGTAAATAAGCTTCCTGTTGCACAGCATGGAGAAGCAAGCTCCTGATTCACCTAACTTCCTGCACCAGCTGCTAAATGGCTTGCCATCTTGCCCTGTCTCCTCCACCCATGATCAGCGCCATTTATTTTTGAGACCTTTATCTATAGTCGTGACATCCCCGGAGTTCATTAACTGCATTGTGCCCACTCTATGCACTTCAGCTCTCTATCGTCCTTCTTTTCAAACACAAAGTTTCATTTATTTATTTATTTTTGGACTTTTTACACGTCTCTCCGTTGAACGGAGCCATAAACGGCGCAAGAGGACTTTCCGTGTAGAACTTCAGCACTGTACCACATTCTATCTGGCGACTAGAGTAAGAAACAAGAGGGGTAAGTACACGCTTTCCTAAGACCCGCCCCTTATTCTTCAGAGTGGCTAATAGTGTTAGTTTTAGAGTGCTCCTTTGCTCCCATTGGCTGACAAATGCAAGAGGGATTTTTATTATCTTTTTTATTTATTCAGACTCAATTTATTTTTGAGAGATTTTTTTTAACCCATGGGCAATCGCTACTAGCTGGAAATCTAGCCTGGGGTCAGAATACTTTAATTGCTTTGTTTTACTTTTTGAGAACTTCTGGTAATGTCTTATAGTACGACTGGTACTACGACCTAAAGGAAACCTGCTTCAGGTACTGTAGTCTATCTGTTACAATAGTTGCCTTGTCAATCTTGGTTCAATCCTATACTTACCAGTTCTTAAGCCTCTAGCATATTAATGCAGTGATAGAATCATTAATGACTGTCTTATTTAACCTGCTAGCTTCCAGCTGCTATAGCTAGATAATCAATTTTTCCCTTTAACTTTGCTGGGATTGATAAACCGTAACCTTCTTTCAATAATGTATACAATTGCTTCACTGTTACTTCAATACTTATCAAGGAAATGTATCTTTTTTTTAACATAGCTGTTTATTATACCCCCCGTATTTATGTTTTTTATTTAATCTAACCCATTAACATTTCATCCAGTGGAACTTCAGGGATTTGTTCTCAGTTCATGACAACATCTAAACTCTCTTATTTTCACTATCATATCCTTTCTCTTACCTAACTTCCCTCTACCTCTCTTGCTGTTTTTTCATTAGAACCCCTTGTGGCCTATTACTAAACTAATTAATTAGGAGTGCTATGTCGTTAGCAAAGAAAAACTTGACCAACTGCTTAAATTTACCCTGAACATGTATATATGACCCTTTAGTGATTCGTGTAATATTTCTAATTAAAATAAACACTTAAACATGTACATGCTCCTTCACAACAGAGTCTTCACATTGCACAAAGTAGATTATTTCTGTAAGAATTGGTTCTCTCCACATGCATAATATCATGCATGCTGAATTTATAGGCAAAGCGATCAGGCCTCCAGGGCTCAAAGGGCTGGCTTAGTGCCTCTCTGCACAGCCTCAGCTGCTGTGGCCAGCATACGCTTGTGATTGGCTTGACAGCTTCATTAAAAAAAGAGAAGGTGATTGCTTTCTGTTCCATTCCCGCAGCATGCATGACTAACCAGGCTCAGCTGTCAGTAGGAGGGACCCACTCGAGCTTCTTTCCATTGGGTTTATGTCAGTTTTAATACAAAGCTCTTATATAAGGATGGCTGTACCTTTCAATGCTGTTCTGCTATCTGAGGATTTTAACAAAGAGTTTCATTGTGTTTACATACACACAAAAGAATAAAATTCTGGCAAACAGTGCCTTGTTGACATTGCTTTACACCTAGAGATTTTTTCACATTTGTAAATTACAGTCAAGGATTTCAGTCGATTTTATAATTATGTTAGCCAATAATATTCTATAGATTATGAATATGTTATTAACTAGAACTGGCGTTGTAATTAATGATTTAACTTATTTAAAATCAGAGGTAAAATCAATTAGTGTTCTTAGTAGAATACTTATAACTCTAATCTGCTCAATTACCAGGATTTTTGTCATTTTACTGTCAGGTTTCTGTTTCTGTTATGTTTTTTCTTTTGAATAACCAGTTTTTCTTTGCTCCTTGTTTTCTAGTTTTTAGTGGTTTCATTTTTATTTTGTTGCATTCTCTGATTAATCCTTAGTTACTGTTTCAGTCTGTTATGTTTCATTCTTATTTTGATGTGTTTTCTGGTTATATTTAGTTTCCAGGTTCTTATTTGTTGCCTTCTGCTACCCTCTTGTGTTCTCCTTTTTTCCTTAGCTCCTTTTCTGCTCTGCTCTGTGCACACCTGGTCCCAATCTGGTGGTTAGTCCTCTCTTTGTTCAAGTCTCCTTTAAATACTCTCCCTGTTCAGTTCTTCAGTGCTGGGTCCTCGTCAAACCTCTTCAGTCTTCCTCCACTTCGTCTCTCTGAGCCTTCCTCGTTGAGTTTGATTCTCTGATGCCCCCAAGGTTTTCTGGTTTGTTTTCTTCTTATTTTTTTATGTTTTGAATCTTTTGAGTTTTGGACTCCTGGTGTCATGTTTGTCTTTTGGACTTTGTTTTCATTTTGGATTCTTGTTTGCCTGTTTGTTTGGACTTTGTTTTTTTCAGTTACCCCTTCATTAAACCAACCATAAATTCACCTCTGCGTGCCTGCCTCTGCTTTTGGGTCCTCAACCCTCAAACAAATCCTGACATTTACGTACATCCGGTTGGCTTCTGGACCAGCTGTTACAATCCAGTTATTTGCACCAATTTAGTGACTTTGGCTAGGCTATAAGCAGAGCTATTAATTATCAATCAAATAACTATTTATCTCTGTTTATTCAAATGTCACCAAAAGGAGGGTGAATCTACCCTGAGTGATCAATCATTCACTGTACAAAGCACAAGCAACTGCAAGTTAAAACAATGTTGTCTTTATTCTAATAATTCAGGATTTAAGAAATCTAATATCTATGCAAACCCTACACGCTATTAGAAAATAAACACAAGGTAGACTAAATGACTAGTTTTGAAAGAAAGAGAAAAAGGAGGTTCGAAGAGTGTGTTGAGGTAGCTTACAAAGGTTATTCAAGGAAGAACCAAGGTCTATACATACATTAATGTCAAAAATAGCAAAAGATACAAATACAATGATAAATACTGTTAAAACAATGTAAATGGTAAATGGCATGTACTCATATAGCACCTTTATTCAAGTCAGGAGACTTGACCAAAGCGCTTTACACTACATTCATTCATTCACGCACACATTCACACACTGATGGTGGCAAGCTACATTGTAGCCACAGCTGCCCTGGGGCTCACTGACAGAAGCGGGGCTGCTGTACACTGGCGCCACCGGACCCTCTGACCACCATCAGTAGACAATGTAGGTGAAGTGTCTTGCCCAAGGACACAACGACACTGAAAGTCGGAGTTGGGGCTTGAACCGTCAACCCTTCGATTTCAGGGCAAATTCCTACATCCAACGCCACTGTCGCCCCGTGTAACTTCATTCAGCTTGTAATGATTACTTTAGAAATGCATAAAAGATGTAGCATTGTAGCACCTCAGTAAAACTTATTCAACTAACCTAGTTAAATAAATAAATAAATTGGGGGAGGGTGCTTTGATGCAAAGTCAACAAGGCAGATCAAGATGGCGGCCCCCTACCATATGGTCTGGAGTGGGGAAGCAAGAAGCTGGAAAACTACAGGATGACAATCCCGTGACTAAATGGGAAGGGTTGGACTACAATTGGCGTATCTTAACTTATGAAGTCACAAAATGGCTGCTTCTAACATGTGGTTACATACGGCTCAAAAGGCATACGAACCCCTTAGCATACAAACTCCACCCTACTACACTGGCGTAATAGAGTAGAGTATTGTGTGTGACTCAGGGCCTTCATTTGGTTTCATCTGTGGCAATGTTTCTCAACAATCAACACAACATAAACACAAAATTTGGCATTGTTGAAAAATAGAGGAAGAGGATCAAATGGCTGTCAATATGTCTCACAAATAAATAATCAAAGTGTGGTTTCATATTTTCATTTAGCCCCTTTACGTTAGTACTACTGATTTTAATCTATTGTAGCAGTTTCCCTCACCTATTCATGTTAACTGGCAAAAATATTCTATATTCAAGGTACAGCTCAGGTACAGTAGAACAAATTTTAGAACAAAACCATGTTGGGCATCAGAGGCAAGGCTCGAAATTACTAGTCACAGATGCCCTCCATACAGTTTGTCAGTGCTGACCTTTTCTCTTTTCGCAAAGGAAAACAGGCAAAAAGTGTAGTTTCAGTGGAAGATGGAACTTGGAGATTAAAACTCAGTAGTACATCTACTAATTTTTCTACTAATATTTCTAATATTTTATTTGAAATTACTTTTGTAAATTTTACTTTTATTGTAATGACAGGACTTACTGTGCAGGCTAAATGTTGAGGTACATCACCAAATCCAATCTTTCCCCTTTTCTTAAATGCATTTTTTAAAAGCAGTTTTCATAAGAAAATCATTTAGACCTCATCCTTAATAATAAAGCAAACTCTAATCTCTGTTGCTTGTTCTAGCATATTTCCATTCCATTTTTGATTAGCTCTATCTAGCAAATATCACTTTTTGCTTCTTTTTCAATTTTAATTTCTCTAAATTACGATTGAAAGCTGAGGCTCCTGATCATGACAGTCAGCCCTCATATGAAAGTTTTTGTTTTGTAGACATAGGCCCAGACTCATTTTGGACCTTAGCACTCGGGTTTTTTTGCGTTTACGATTAAGCTTCGTGTGCCCCAATAGTTGGAAGAGTTAGAGCAAAGTGCCCTCCAACTCATAAAGTGATCCCTTTAGACTGAGTGAGGTCAGGAGCTGACTTGGGGATGAAATGGATTCCCAGAATACTTTGCAAACTCATTCAGTGAGAGGAGAAATAGCGTCCCGCAGAGGATTGCACAAATGTGAGTATATTTTTACAATTAACCATGTATTTTTAAAACACATATGTTGGAATATCTTAGTTACTGTAGACTTTAATACAACTGAATTTTGAACTTAATTGTGTTAAAACATGAATATAGCAAAATCACTATTTTCCGTAATACACAAATGTACCGAGAGTTTTTTTTAATTTTTTTTATGTAAAGTAGAATTATTATAACCTCAGTGAAGTTGATTAGAAGTTGGATATTGGATATATACTGTGGAGCAGACCAAAGCCCTATTGAGGTTTAGAGCTGAAAATTAGGAGCAGTTCAGCAGAAAGATGTTTACCACAAAGCAACTCTGGGAGTGAGTAGCCTTATCTGCTGTTTTAACAATCACATACTGATCATGCATTCACCCACCCTAATATTCATCACTGTAGGACAGCAGTCAAAGAGCTCAGCCTTAAGGGGAAAATCATTGGCCAACAGGCAGCAAAAAAGGGAAAGCCAGGTCCATCTTCCACCACTGCAGTCCCATCAGCACCAATGGCATCCACAACAGCAGGCCGTTCTGCTCTTTCCACACCAGCTGTTCAAGCAAACCATGCACTGCATCTCCCAGAAAGAGGGCAAAAAGAAACAATAGTGCTTTTCCTAATTTCTTCAAACAAGACTCAGAGAAGGAGCAAAAAAGGCACGAGGGTACTGACGGCAAAACGGAGACGTTCCTCAGGCTGTTTAAAAAGCTTGTGGACAAAATGCAGTGAGAGTTGTGGTGTGATTACCTTTTAGTGTGCAATCCGTTTCAGTTTGTTTGGATGTTTTTTTTTCCTAAGTTTATTTGAAATATTGTTCCATAATTTTTATATAGTTTTATATTTCATACTTTTGTAAAATGTGAGTTCAGCTTCCTGAATACAAATATTTTCATAAATCAAATTGCTTGGTTGTTGTTTTTTCGACTAAGCATCACCAATTCATACAGTATGTCACTTCATTATAAAACTAACAACACAGTTATTGTACATAATATAGAACTTTAATGAAATGTATTAAAAATATGACACCGAGCACAAATAAACACCATTAACAGTAATTATATTCCCATAACACATCACTATGTGCCTGAACTTAACTATTTACAGGTTTTGGCTGCATGGCTATTGAATATAAACCTTTATAGCTTAAATACTCTAATCTATGGAGTGATGGGGGCTTGACTAAATCAATGACCCACTGTGGCCAGATTTAGCAGGCTAGGAAAGGATATTGCTCTGCTCAAGCTGTCTAAAATGAAGTGTGCTTCCTTGTGGACAATTCTATGGATGGTGGGCCAGCGAATATTAAAAACAAGTGACAGCACATGGTAGGACAGACCATGGGCAAGCCAGTAAACATATATCAGAACTTCCTGCTGATGGCCCCAGCCATGGTCCAGTTCTCTCCTCAGCAGGCACTGCAGGGCATGCATGGCCTTCCTACTCAGTCTAAAGTCCTGGATGAGTTCCAACTCTAAGTCAAACCTACAGTAGGTTAGTGGACGGCCACTCTGAAACAGAATGGGCAACTACAACAAGCTTTAAGACATGTTCATAAGCATAGGAAAATAAAGCAAAAGCTTTTAGTTTTGTTTTCTATGTATGTGGACGGTGATGTGCGGAGGAGTAAACATTGATTAAACTGACTGTGCAAGTGCTCCGTGTGATGTACTGTATGTGAGTGGGGTTTAGCGGTGACAGAGGATGTGGAATCTGTGGGTAACTAAAATTTGAACTCAGAACCTTATAAACCTAATAAACTGAATTGAATTGAACATTATTGCTTTAAGGCATGGCATTAGAAACTTTAACACCACAAAGTCACTGATGTTGTTTAATAATAAAAAAAAAAAACAAAAAAAAAAAAACATAAAAGAAACAAGCTTCACAAGCATCTGAAAAAATGTTATTCATTAGTATATATTATTTCTAAAATAGAGATGGATGTTTCATTTACCCACAGTTTAATTTGGAATTCTGACATTTTGAAAGCAATTGCTTAAGCAAGTGAAACTCTGTTTTAGACAGAGAGAAAGCAGCTGAGGGGTTTCAGTTTTATCTCCTCTGCCTGCTTCAGTTTCCTTTCTGTCTTCACTCACTCCTCCTCCATCTTCCTCAGGTTATATGGCTGGCATGTATCATGACAGCAAGTCCTTGGCTCACATTGGCTTTCCTTTTCAGAAGATAGAGTACATGCCAAGAGCTATCAGAGCTGGGTCTGCACTGACTTTTTGTTTTGGCAAAAGCCTACCTTTCATTGTGTCATTGTAGCCTTACCCAAAATTTGAAATAGAGAGTTACTGTAAGTGCAAAATATCCCAATGCTTTCAACAGAGTAAAGCCTGGGTTGATAAAAGCATTTATTTCCATAGGACAGTGACCCATCAGAGTAGTTAATCCTGGATCCAGAGTTTATAATTATATCTTATATTGCAGAAAAACTGCAAACAGGGACCAGCTAAGCATCTTGTTACTCAAAGACAATTTATGCCACAAGGTTAAAAAAATCTTTGAGTACATACAGTGGAATACCAGACGATGGTCCCTCTTAGCTCACTCACAGAACTGATGAGCCTACTGTGAATAACTTCATTTAAACTGATACAAAATATCTTAAACTCTGCAGTTTAACATCTACTGTTTGCTGTTACATAACCTTAAAAGGTTGAGTCAAAACTTAGTAATACTTTGTTTAGGATTTATTTCCAATATTTATTTGTTCACACTTTTCTACAGTAATTCACAACGTATTACTTTTCTTGAATATCTATCACATTATAAGTCACTCTGATCAATATTTAACAAAGTAAGTTTATCAATATTAACTTCACCTCATTTCTACAAAGGCTCTTCATAGCTCTACAGTGATAGAAATGGTAAAATATTCAACAATGTGCGTTTAAAAACCGACACCCACTCCAAAGCCCATATGCACCACATCCCCAACAAACCTACTCACACACACCCCAACAAACACTAACACAAAAAAGCCCAACATTCCAATTAAACCAGACAAGACAAGTTTGTCTAGATCATTGTCTTCTTTCAAGTTGCACAAAAATAATTTCTTCCATCACCTTTAATCTCTGGAAAATGTCTTGCTGTTTACATACAAGGAATCGAATATTAGAAACATGTCAGCCATGTTTATTTTGGATGACAATTGCAACGTCTGCCTGTATCAACTGAAGGGTCGATCCATATCTCATTACTTTTAATCAAATGTATAATCTCTTCTAAGAATCACAATACATGGAAAAAATCAGCTAACGTGATATCTTAGATAACTTGTTTGAGTGCATATATATAAAAAACTGTTAAAATACCGCAAATCCACATTTTGCCTGCATAGCAGCAACATTAAATTCAATGCAATTTTACTCACTGAAGCATTTATAAGACTTCTTTTTATCTCAGCTTCTATCCTAAAGTCTTTTTTTATATCCCCTTTTTGTTATTATTATTTACTTTTTTACTCCAACGGTTCAGAAGCAAGTCTTTCTTGTGTGATTTACTTTCTATTAGGGGATTAAAAATCAATTATGCAGGAAGCCATGCGTAGGCGTGATTATAGCTGTGCATGACGGCACCATTCATCACAGGACCACTCATCTCTGCAGCCGTTAGTTACACAACACAGAGAGACAGCCATCCTTTACCGTGAACTCTGCCCCTCATCTTTTAACCAGCCTAAATGGAGTAGATCCACAATATAAGATGAAATGAATATTTGTCTAGTTTTGCTGTAAAAAGGACACACCAAAATCACAGTGAAAAACAATTTCACAAAATAAACTTGAATAACTGTTGATTAAATTAGCCAGATATATTAAAAGATGTACAAATGTCTTTAAAATGTTCTAAAGTCACATAATTTTATAATTTAAAAATTAAAAGTACCAAATTCACAGTTACACCAAATTTAATGTCTTATCATCGCACTCTAAATCCATTCTATACTACCAATAATGTCAGGACCTATAACTGGGAGGTCTTGCTGTACTTGATCTCCTCTAATCAGTTTGTCTTTCAACAGGTACTGGTACAAGACCTTTAAAATGGTTTAGGGTTGCTGTAAGTGCTCCATGTACATGTATATTCTCTATTTTTCCACTCCTAATGATATAGGCCTAGGTGTCTTTGCAAATGACCTTGGTGATCACTGCTTAATAGATGCAGTTATACATCTTAAAATGTCTAAAACATGTTGTGATTAACAGAAACATTAATGAACTTTGACCATGACGCGTCTAAAAAAAGTATATTTGTTTTTATAATGGTACATCAGCTTTTTAGAAGAGTTCTTAAAATTAAACAAACAAGGATGCATCTTTTTACAAATAAAGGGTGAAGGGACATAATAAATGTTTCCTCTAAGCTGCGTGCTGGTGCAATCTTACACTGCTCGTATATTTTCAGCGCAAAAGAAAATCTATTCAGCACATAGAATAAAATTCAACATAACTGGACCAAATACTTTTTTTTCTGTAACACTCTGGATCTGTGTATTATTAAAATATATGTTAAACAAATGGGTTTGACTTTTGTTACATAATATAGAAGAAATGGAGAACAATTACACTTTTTTTATTTTAATACTAAATAAAATCTATTAAAACACAAATAAATAGGGAATACAGTAATCTTACATTGTTTGTGGGCTTTTATAGAATGAATGCTATCACAAATTACCTCAGCCTGCTGCATGCTAAATGCGAAAGCCAGGTTTTTTTGATTGACAAAATTAGCTTTACTGGAACAATCTATTTTTTATTCGTCGTTTAAGAAATCACAATCAAGTTAGTTTTATAATAAAAACATTGATACATTTGAATTAGGCCTATATGAGTGAATATGTTTAATTAAATGCCAGGTCGTTAAAAAAAAAAAAAAGTTTGGCATATATCCTTATTCATCAAAAACAGCTACAGGTGAATAAATAAACTAGAAAACACTCAGAGACCTCCTTTCAAGCAGCAAATTTTGCCCCAAATTGTGCCCAAAAATTGGGGCCATTGTACCATGGCCTTCGTATTGTTGGAGGAGAAAAGGGGAATGGTTCATCTTGCTTCAGCCTGCAGTCTGACCATTTGATGTTGCTGAAAATGAGACACTGTAACTTTAATAAAATTGCTAAGGTGTGGAATTCATTTTTTGCATTGCTTCTTGTGAAATATCCCAGCAGTAAAATGTAGTATTTACAAATCAATTTGTGAAATATTTATACAAACAAAATTGTTTAAAACATTTGTTAAAGACCAAGTAAGTGTGTTTTTGTAGTCAAATTCTATTTTACCAACTCTGTAATCTAGTTTTAGATAAAGAGGCACAGCTTTTACAACTAACTTGAAGGTATTATAGATCATATTCAAGAACTTTACTGCATGAAAATACTGTTCTGCCCTGTTCATTGACTTGTCAAAAATTTTTGACACCATTGATCATACTCTTGTGCAAAATCTTGCATCAGGTCTCCCTCTTAAATCCAGCTACTGTATGGTTTGATAACTATTTATCAAAAATAAATAGTGTGTATTCAGTGTGTTGGCTCCCATCCTTCTATTCTTAAGATCACCTAAAGAGTGCCTTGCTGTTCTCTTGTAGGACTAATTTTATTTTCCCAATAATTTTGTGTGACAATTCTTCAAATGCCTTAGACAATTTGTGTACAGATGACCATGTGATCGATTGTTACACACATGCCGTGCAGTTTTTGCAGTGTGTTTTAGACATTATTTAGTCATCTTTACACACTCCTTATATAGATCACAATGTAGATTGAACGAAATCCGTGGAATTCTGAGTGAATCTTATATTTCCTAATAGATCACTACCATCATAGGTAAACCACTCTAGTTAGATGCCAATTTTAAATATCTGCCGTTAATACTGGAGAAAACATTTTAGAAAGCCATAAAAAATGTTTCAGCAACCATTTTATCTGTCTGTAATGATGGAGATGTTGCTTAAAGAAATGCTTCTCACGAATGTTTTTAGTCGTTGAGTGTTGTTCATTACTTTGCTTGAAGTTTGCAACAAGCTTACAGACATTTCTCGCATCACTGTAAGCTTACTGTATACCAAAGGTGATTGGCCTTTTTGAGAACTGGGATAATTTTATTGCATGACATGATTTAGAAAATGAATTTTGGCTGGGCTTTTTTTTGTTTAAATTCTCTCCTAACATGAGATAACAATGGCACATGCCTTGAGCGCAAGAACAACAAGTCATCTAAAGAATGGCCTTGAGGACTACAATACTGCCTCCTCTGCAGAGAAATCCCAGGTCATAAGAGCTGCTGTATTTCTGCGCCATCTAATAAATGTTTACATTTTGAAAATGGTTTGCCCATACATTTTAAAAGACTTGAAAATTCCAGATAGCTGCTGCAGCAATGTTTACCTTTTCTCTTTTCCAAACTGTTGATATACATGTTTTAATAATGGCACATCTTAATGACAATAAATTCGATATTGACCCACTTATTTTGTGGATCTTTGCTTTGTTTTGTTTGCACATCTCTGGACTCACAGAAATAGGACTACTCCCCCATACACAACCCCCGTCACATCTATTGATGACTGCAAGAGTCCAGACTTATGGAGAATGGCACGTCTGTTTACTCTGAAAGGTTCAAAGATAATTTACCTGGATTAGAGGAGCCATCTGTGCCTGCCATCCCAGATTGCTTTGGAGGTGTCTCAATAAATACAGAGTAGACGGCACAGTAGATATCGGAATAGAGCTTTGAACAAGAGCAGGGTTTAATCCTCATTTTTACATTGGTTATAAAAGGGTCACAGTTAGTGAGACTGTAGGACCTCTGCTTTTTGTTTACTCCTAAACATAAAACAGCAGCCAAAGTGATCTCCATAGGATTGTTTAAATGGATATTGAAAAAAAAGTTTTTTTCTATCTTTACGCATAAAAACCAGATAGCTAAATTCTGACATCCACTCATCAGAACCTATACTGTATCTTGATTGTAATTAGTAGGACCACCTTTTGATATCAGAACTATCCTATTTTTATTACACAGGGCCATAGAGTAAACAAGGGGTCAGAATTCTTCTTTTGACCATATGGAAAAGACAGAATAGTACAATGCTGCAGATCCATTGGATCAAATTCATAATGGAATTTGCAGCCTCTCTCAAAGGTACTCTATTTTAGTGAGATCGGGTGACTATAAAAGGCATAGCCCCATTTGTATGAAAATAGTGGCAAAATTAACATAACCCATGCCAAGATATCACAAACAAAACTGCTGACAATTGTCAGGATGGATGGAGGTTATCGTTATTCATAGCTAGCATATAAGTTTCACCGCAACAAGCTGAAATTGTAAAATTATGCTAAGGCAGTGCAAATTATAGTCTCAATTCTTTGATCCTAGTTGATCGGAGTGGCCTCTGGTGTGGTTATGTTGCAGTAGCCTATCCAAAGTAATGTCTTTAATGTCTTGTCTTGTCTACTGGTACCTTTATTTCTTTTAATCCGGGCATTTTCCAATCAACAAAATTTCCCCTCATAGCATGTGTTTCCTTGTTTTATTTCTTTCCTCCTTAAAGGTATAGAGGTTGATCTTTTATTTCCAGGTAGATCATCTGATTAAGTGGTCCTCCATATTTTCAATCATTCTGGTGATATATTTACGTAGGGCCGTATGTATAAGGCTGTGTGAGAAGAAAAGAAAGGCCTCAGAAGAGGCAGGTATATCTTAGAATGTATGGAGAGCTCTCCTCGCAAAGCATTATTTTGCTGTCACAGTTGCCCGCTTTTGCTACCCGAAAGCGATGACTAATAATAAAGATATCACAGGCTCCCAGTGGTGGAGAAGGAGTTACACGACCAATGGGTAGCAAAAAGCAGTAATCATCTGTCCAAGCGGTAAGTTAACTAAGTTTGCTATAAAGTCTACTATATAGTCCCCACTCTATATAGTGAATGAGGGATTTATGGGTTAGGGCGGACATTTGGGCACAGTAACCTTGTATGAGCTATGAGAACAGCAACTTTTCAACAGAGCATGCACAAGTAGAAATGGGCTTGTGCATGCTCTTGCACGCGTTTAATAGGCGTCCCCTCTCGGGAGCGGGTACAGGGTTGTGCATGTGCATTTTCTTTTAAGTGGAGAGGGCGGGTCTTTTAAAATACATTTAACACCAGAGGGATATCTTTTCCCAAATAATTAATTTTCTAACATAGTTTTTCCAGCCTTTGTTAAAACCATCTTGTTATATTTAAAGCCACCCAAGAACACTTTTTTTTTCTCTGTATTATACAGATCTACTCTCCATCTGTCTTGCCCTGTAACAGACTGGTGACCTGTCCAGGGTGTATCCTACTTCTTGCCTATAAACTGCTGCAAATAGGCACCAGTCCCAACGTGACACTGATGTAATATGCGGGAGAAGATGGATTCCTTTTCCTGTTTTTCGTTCATTCATTTTTATGCTCTCATTGTGAAGGATTTTATCTTTGACTTTGAGAGATGCAATAAATGTAGTGTTTACTTAGTTAAAAAAGTATTCAAATTTGTCATGCCACTAATATTGAAAAAGAAAGCTATATATATATATATATATATATATATATATATATATATATATATATATATATATATATATA
>NW_015150536.1:1578046-1582832 GCF_000732505.1 Cyprinodon variegatus | reverse complement strand
ATATATATATATATATATATATATATATATATATATATATATATATATAGGGATAGGGGGGTTACCAACTGTTATAGACTTAGAGACCATCATTCACCATTAGAGACAACATAACTTTGACACCTATTCAGTTCCCATCTTAAGTAATGAGTGAAACTTCAATTTGTTGCAGTGACATTCAAAACCTGCTTTTATGTTGAACCTGCTTTGAAATAAATAGGTAGCTTTAGCCGGTTATACGCTGTGCGATTTCTTGCCCTGATCCGGCCGAGTTTCAGCCTCATCGTGCATCCTGCATTGTGTAGTATACAAGGTGTAACGAGGGGCGATTAGCCTCTCATGACCACCTCCCATTCAGGAATCATAAGATAAGGAGATCCTATACATCAGCTATGCAGAAACACAGCACATGCTGCATATAGTATTAGACACTCCACCTAAAAACATACAATTGCATTTTAAAAGTAAACTTAAGATCATGTACTTCTCTTACTCGAGTTCTCAAGTACTTCTCGCACTTACTAAACTCCATCAAAACATTTTTCTACATTCACTTCTCTTGACCTTTACAAAAATAACTTTTGGTCTGTTTAATTTGATATTGACATTGCCTTAATTTACTCATAGAGCTTGTTTCAACTGTGAGCAAATAGCACAAGTGAAATTCTAGGTTTAATCATGGGCTAAGTAGTTTTAAGCATGAGTAGCTAGATTTAATGTGAAGCAAAGGATTTTTGAGCAAGAGTCTTTTTATGGAAGAGTAGGATTTTAAAGAAGAGCATACAATTTGATGGTAACAAGGTAATATGCTGTAAAATTAAAAATTATTTTCAAGTTTTATTTAATAACTCAATCAAGATTACCATTTTACAGAACAAAGTGAGGCATAATACTCACAAACTTTATAATATTGACTCAGATTTACTGTTTAGGCTCTTAATATACTGTCTTGATGTACTTTGTTATTACTTTTAGGGTTAGAATTGTATACAGTTGTACTTTGGCTCTATCATGATAATGACATAAATCATATTCTACAAGCGCTAAAGCTTTATAACAGTAAAGCTGTACTTAGGGATGTACATTTCATGCTTTATTGTTTGGAGAGACTTTGTAGCGTTGGAATTATTCATGAAACAATTTGCTATCTGTGAACATAGAGCTCATAGCAAAAAAATGTTTTACATCAAGGTGAGGCTTGGGGGATATGGCCCCTTTTTGTGGTTGATTCAGGTTAGTCAATGTTTTTTCTCTCCCATGATACACATGACATTACTTGAGAGCGTTTAGAGAGGGGGAAATGAGGTTGTAGGCTTGCCTAGTTTCGGCGAGGTCACACACCAAAGGGCTGTTGCTCTCCTTGGACTCTATCTTCCCCAGCCACTCCCTCCCATCACTTCAAAGCATTGTCTTGATGATTGCGGGGTCCTTTGTCTTGTTTCAGTCATTATGGCACACATACCAATGCACACTGAGAACCAAAATGAAAAACCCCTTTTATATCCACAATACTAAGAACAGACATGCATTCAAAACAGGTTTTTTCTTACATGCTTGAAAATATTATTTTGTAAAATGACAGATGGATAGATGAAAAAAAAAATGTCTGAGCAGATACAGCAGGAGATGTTTTGTTTTAATTAAACTCTAATTAAAATATTTTAAGAATCGCACAGAGATATATCTCTAACCTAAAACCTTGAAAACAATTCGGAGTACCATTTACTTAGAAAAAGCTAAATAACTTTTTGCACATAGAAATTCTGTGTAAATTTCACTCAGTAAAATCTAAGTTGATTTTACTTTCTAAAAAGAGTTAATTTAACAAACAAACTCAACATTCCCAGAGTCAAGAAACATGACGTCAGAAGCCAGAGTACTAAGAGAGAACCCACGTATGCATTGGGAGAAGATGCAAACTCCATGCAGGAAAACCCTGGATTGGGATCAAACCCAGAACCTTCTTGCTGCAAGGCAGCTGTGCTACAAACTGCACCACCCTGCAGCCAACATGGAAACAATATTTTCTACTAGGAAAAAAGCACCAAGTTTACACCTATTATCCAAGGCCCTATTACTTGCATCTGTTAAGCTGGGAACTTATTTTAATTGTTTTATTAATACTAGCTGGTAATAATAACTAAATTGAACGTCCCTTTGATGGATATAGATTTAAAAATGTATTAACACATGAAACAAAATGTTTTGTTTTGAAGTAAAGGCACCTACATGGCAATTTGTGTAAATTTTACATTAAAACTGTCATAACATTTACAGTACCGAAATGTCCCTTTTTTAGGGAAGAGCATGAATCTTGACCAAACCTGGCTGGCCTCAACTGTGACAGTGTCACATGATCGATGTTTCTCTGGCCTCTTGACATATTTAGAGGTCACATGGGCCTGTGTCAAGCTTAGTTCATTTTGCACTCCCAGCTTCGCTGTTATTACCATATGAATGTACTCATATCCATATATATTCTGCAGCCATGCATAGGGACTTTCCAAAAGTGCTTCTTTTTAAGAAGGAATCTGAAAAGACCGGAGAGGACGAAGAGGAGGAAGGAGTGAATGGGGGCTTGGCAGGATGTTTTCACAGCTGTCATGGTGATAAATTAGCCTCTTATGATTAATCTGTATTTAAATGTAGCATTACCATCCCCAGACAGTTGGACCCAGCCCATTTTCAGTGGACCGTTGCTTGTCCAGCAGAAAAACATGTTGATTATATAGAAAACCAGCAACAAGAAGAAAATCAGATACTGAGTATATTAGCAGCTCCATTACATTAAAATCAATATAAATTGAGTTTTGTGGTGTTAAATATATAGCTGTGTAGATGCATTTTACTAACAAATAACTTTGAATGGTTTTCATAGCCATTTGTGAATAACCCCCCCTCCCCCCAACACTTTTCTTTCTTGCCATTTCACAGCATTTAAGAGTGATGTTTGCATTAAAATAGGATTCAAGCTTCCCCCTTACCATTTAGTTCCCACACATCTTTGTAAGCACACAAAAGTGCACACACCCTACAGCTGGCTATTAGAGAGGAACATTTTTTTTTTACTAGTAGGATCATACTTTTAAAATTCAATAGCTGAAGACAGCAAACAAACAAAAAAGCAAAAACAAAAAAGGAATGTGCACTTTATTGCTTGTGCTGGGCTCTTGTTCTCTCTGGTTCACATTGTGTTCAGTATAAGGGCTCTCCTACATGCTTCTGTCCACAGATGTCCAAAGATGATTTTGACATAAAATGTTATGTCTGTTTATTCGCAAACAGCATTATGTATAAATGTAGGGACAGAGTTACCACTTAGAGAAGAATGGTGGAAAACTCTCACAAATGCAGAGAGAAATCATACATCTGTTATTGGCAGATTTCTGTCTGTAAGAAAGTTATTACTCTTTAATGTGTTTGCTTAATTTGTATAAGAAGAAAGATGGAATATAGGAAAAGTGTAATGTTCTAAACCCAGAGGTGGGTGGAGTATCCAAAAATAGTACTCAACTAAAAGTAGCACTACTTCATCATATTTTTTGCTAAAATAAAAAGTAAGTAACCAATATCTTTTATAGTAGCTCAGGTTATAATGAGCTCATGGATACTGTGAATGTTGAAATTAATAAATTAAGAAAACTGAATGGATATTTGTGTATGTGTATCTTGTTTTGCCAATATAGCCCTAGGAATAGATGTCCCAGAGCTAGATGATAGCCCAAAAGATTTTCTTTCACAAGCAGATCGTTATGAATGGGGCCATAAGGTTCTGCTTGGTACTTGTGTATAAAACATTTTGAAAATTATTTCAGGACTATAAGCAAATAAAATTAACCTTGAGACAGAGAGGGAGGTGAGAGAGAAAGATGGTATAAGAACTAAGGAGAGAGTGAAAATAGAGTCAGAAAAGAGCACAGGAAAAGGACGAAAATAAAGCAAAACAGCAACATAGAGGATTTTCAGTAACTCTAGAAGACTGCTTCTGCGCCTTTATGAGACGAGAGGGAAAGAAAACAGACAACATAACAATAGCAACCAGAAGATAGCAGAGAACCAAAGCAAACATCAAGATAAAGCTTCAAGAGCATCGGGTATCCCATAGATATCCATTTGTGGAAGGAAAAACCTATGGTGATTACACAATAGTATTCCGGTGCTATATATCTGTAGCTGCAGCTTAGTATTTAGTATTAGTCTGTAACACCAGGAACCAAACTTCTATTGATGTATGCATGGGCATGCTCCTGTATAAAGGATTGACAAAGCTTCTTCAAAATTATGGTTGGTTCCTACTGTCAGGTTGTGTGGAGGTTTGAAGAGGAACCAAATGCAGAGAGGGAAGCTTAAATGTATAGTGAAGGACGTTCTATTTCCAGATGGATCATCAAAATACTTGGTCCTCCTAATTGTAAATCCTTCTGTTGTTACAGTATGTTTTGGCCGTCATACGTGCTTGTTCCCATTTCCACTTATCAGTGGTGAGTCTGACAGTGGAAAAATTGCAAATCTTCTTTTGGAAAGTAAGCTTGTATGAGCGATGCAAACAGCAACTTTTAAACAGAGTGTGCACGAGAAGAAATGGGCTTGTGCATGCTCTCGCACATGTTTAATAGGCATTCCATCTTGGGAGAAGGTACAGGGTTGTGCATGTGTGTTTTTTTTTTTTTTTAAGTTCGCGAAAATGCTCCATTAAAGCTTAAGTGTGTAATTTTCAGCGACATCTAACGTCCAGACTGCAGACCGCAGCAACATGAACATCTCCCCCCCACCGCTTCTCCCCCCC
>NW_015150536.1:1560395-1577346 GCF_000732505.1 Cyprinodon variegatus | reverse complement strand
CGTAGATGATGATAAATAACATAGTTATGTATAATATATTACATTTCTGACTGTATATCCCTGTAATTATTACACACCGTAGCTTTAAAACTTGAAGTGGTTTCTTGCAGATTTAATAATGCAAAAGGTGGCAAATGACGCAAATATCCAAAATTAACAAAACACAGCAAACAAAAAACAGGAGACGTCAGGGAAAACACACATGAGAAGCATAGAACGATGAGGAACCAGCGCTGAGAAACTGTACAAGAGTAGTATATGTTTATGGGATACAGAACAATAATAAGCTGACAAGGAGCAGGTGTGGAGGGAAGCATCTATAAGGGAGCTAGGGGAAAGAGACTGACACAAGGGGTTAACAGATGGTAAACAAGACATACATAAGAACTCAAATACAACAACAAAAAACAACTGAATAATACAAATGGAAATGAAATCAATGAAAACTCAAAAAGAAAACTTACACAGAACCAAAACCATGGCAGTATTCCTCAACAGTCAACTACCTAGTTACCCTTACAGTCCCTGTAGTGTAATGCTACTCTTAGGAAGGCATGGTCAAATAGGCAAAGCAGTCTGAGAAAACTATGTCGGACCTTAGTATTTTGGTTATTCAATATGTTACGTTTTCCATAGAAGAAATGAAGCAGCAAACATCCAAAAGGCTGAGGAAGAGAGGAGAGTTCCACGGGATGGTAGTAATTCGTCCTGACTAATCCCTGCCTGAGGTACTGCAAGATTTAAAAAAATCCTTTGTAATATAATAGAGATATATTACCAAAATCTGTAGCAGAAAATTACTTGGACAAATATATTTTTCAATCTAAAATTACATTCTTTACAGACAAGATAGCTCAACTAAACAGCATATGATTTCAGTTAGACTTTTGATATAAGGTCATTCTCTTCTCTGGCACAGTACCTTATAATGTGCTGTTTCTGATGGCATAGCTTGGCTTAAGATGAGAAAACTGCCTTCTGTTTAGTGTGATTGTTTCCAGTGCTGGCTTTTCCTCAAGTGATATTCACAGACCTGTTGGGATCCTCAGGCTTGCCCACCAGAGGGCGCCGAGGATCCTCTTCTGTTTTATGTTGTTTTCTGTTAGGACTGGAGTTACTGTTGGGATCTGGAAGTTACCATCTGTCTCCAGCAGCCAGCAGAGTGGGTCTCCTGGGACTGGAGTCTTCCAGCACACCTGAGACGCATCTACTCATCAGGAGACCTTCCCTTTATAAACACCTGCCAGACCTTGCTCCGACGCCGCAGTGTTGATCTTAGTTTGGAAACCTATCACTAGCCTGAAGCTCTGGGTGAGCTTAATATTGGTCTGGGTGAGCTCAATATTGTTCAAAGATGTGTATAAGTTGCTCAGAATGAAAGCAACACCTTATTATCTACAAACACATGAACTCAATGAAAGGAAAGCGTTAATCAAATACTTACGTACATTTATTGCAAACATTTGTGAATGTAGCAAGCTTAATTGGGAGTGATGCCTCCCATAAATTCTCTTGCATAAAGGGAAGTTCCCCAAGTATGTCCTTTTTGAGAAGTGAACTGGAGGCTTACTCTCCTAAAAGGCCAGGTCCAAAACTGAAGAGGCTGAGGATCTGGATTGTTGTGGCTGAGATGATTGAAAAGAAAAATTAGTGCCAAAATATCCCAAATATTTGCAAGACGTAAAACATGGTGATATTGTAGGCACAAGCTACCATTCGCTTGTCAAACAGTTGCAAAACAGAATTTAAAATGTGAGGCAAACCTCAACACACAAAATAAGAAAAAGAAAACATCAGTCTAACTCTGACAACACAGATGAGATCCCAGCAGCATTGCAAGACAAGATGCATTAAATGGGAAATATAAATTCCTCTTAAGTGAAGAAATACAACAAAGCCAGCAGCAAAAGAGAAAAAATCAAGGTAATGTTTCAATAATCTGATGCAAATCCAGAAGATGTGAAATGTCTGATGAAGTCTACATTTTACACTTGGTGCCAGCATGTCAACAAGGCTAAAAGTATCAAATACCTTGTGGAGGAGTGGCCGTTTTGCTTTGACAAAATAGAAATGTGTGTCCTTTACAAGAAACTGACTAAGATTAACCTCAAGCAGACATTTACAGGCAATTTGGATTAGAAGGGAAAATGGCTTCTAAACTACTTGACTACTGTTTGTGTCATGAAGGGTAAGAAGTTCCTTCAGACCTATACATGACTTCAGAGGATGTGGAGACAGCAGGATGGCTGCTCAGAGGATTTGAAGGAGATGGTTTTCTACTCAGCTACTTTGATGAGTTTCATTATCTATGTAGATGAAACAAGTCTGGTAGAAGATGTCCAACTGGAACAAAGTTGCTTTGACCCCAGCCATAAATGTCCCCGGTAAGCCTGTTCCGTATCTATTTTATTAAATTGTATACTAATGGAATCGGTCTAGTCAGAATATCACTTATTAATATTAATATACTCTGCTCCATAATTTGTTTATAGGATAGTCATGCTATCCCTCAACAAGATATATCCTGAGTGTGGATCAGACCCTTGTCAACACAAACATCCCTTCATTAATTTCTGCACTGTGCCTAATGTTCGCCATCTGAGCTGGCTTCAACCCTCGAATTTCTTCAAAGGTGAGTGAATAAAGCCTACTTTCGATTTTTTAGTCTGTAAAATATTTTGATTTAAATTGAAAAATGAAAATGCCTTTAATGGTCTTTTTTTGTTTTTGTTTTTAACAGGTTCTTTTTCTTCGATAAACCGAGAGAAAGAAACTAAAGTGGAAAACAAAAACTCAAAGTGTCGCCTTAACGTGAACCCACGGGTCCTCAACCTGATACAAGAACTCTCTCATCACAAGTGTTGACTTAAATAAGGACTCTTTCCATGGACTCTGTTCATAAGAGTTACTGCAAGTTACTGCATTGTGGACTGTATTTGAAAAAAAAAAAGTTAATGCAAGGGTGTGCAGGTGGAGCAATGATTAGTGAGGCCTTAGTCTTCGACATGGCTGATCAGGGTTTGAATCCGGCCTGTGGTCCTTTGCCGCATGTCTCTCCTCCTCTCTTCTCAAAAGAAGTTTTGCATATTTTGTAGCTTTAGGAAATAACTATCAGTATTTATTAAAACAATTATGAATATTATGTGAAATACACATAATACCTGTTTTTAAATACAAACTTTTACTGTGGTTGCCAGTTCTAATTAGTTTTTTGCCTAATATTTCCCTAAAAATGCTGCTGGTTGTGGGTTAACAAGAAGCATTTATTCCAAGTAACAATACAGGGGAAAGTCTTTCTATATGTAACATTGCTATTCAAAATTAACATTTAAATTTTGTAGAATTAACAGATTTTTAATGTGATACTACCATGATTTTATTCACTGTAAATTAAATTACAGAACTTTTTAATACCGTCAATTACTGTGCATCAGTAATTTTCACAGGAAAACGCTGGTAACAGCAGCTGCCAGGGTTTTCCTGTAAAAACAATGATTTTTTTTCACAATGCAGGACAAAGAGAAATTGGCCTCCTTTTACATCCAGAGCATAAGGGATGAAGGAGCTTGAGAAACAGCATCTTCCTGCTCTATTAGCCTCAGAGTGGAACATTTGTGAGGAAAACGGCAGTCAGAGGTGAGATCTATATGTCCATTAAATTTGTTAAAGGAGAAAACAGGCCATGCTAATGTAATAATCTAATAATGTAATTTCAAAATGATAAAGCTTCAGCACATGTGAAAGACTTTCCAAAACACTTAGAAAGGATTTTTTAATGCTTTCCCTTGGAGTAATTGAGGTTTTGACAGGACTTCTGCCACATTACAAGACTTAATGGATAAGGTAAAAATGGTTTCTCACAATGTTCCTCTTCACATCTAGATGCGATGGTTTATGAGTGTTGAAGAAAAAATATCAATGATGTAAGCAGGAGCCACTCCCCCTCATGTTGCATCCCTGCGACAGAGTCTACTTAAGCAGCCAACTCCAACTTAAAACCCTCTTACCAGTGGCTTTCGGGCCATCAAAGAAGAGACACACTGGTTTTCAGAAAAGTTCACCTCAAAACCCCACCGAAGAAGAGTCTGTGTTCGCTGGCCGAACCATGATTCACAATACCTGAACATAGTTTCTTGATTATCTTGTGTTTCAAACCAGATTGAATGCAGTGTTTTTCAAATTCACCTCCTGAAGCAAATGAGAAACTGTCCTGTTCAGGTCTACCCACAGAACAACCGGGCCTAGTTGCTGTTCATTGAGGAGCCTCCGATTCCATGCCATAGCAGTTATGCCGCTGCATTGACCTGTGAAACCACCAGCCCACAACCCTTAGAGAAACTTTATTGTCCTTTTGTATGTATAGAGTATATACATAGTATATACAAAACAAAGTTTTGATGTATACAGCTTTGCAACTGTGAATGAGCAGCTTACAGCAGTGAAATTAACATTTGCATTTATAAAGTGCAGCAGTGACCAGAAGAATATGTTGCAAATGCAGTAGAAACATTGAGTTGTGTTCTATTTAAATGGATTTGAAAATTCGCCATGTAGGGCAAATATAATGTGTTTATGAGAGTCATGCAGAGTATTGATTTGTGACTTGAGTTTCAACAGTCTGATGGCAGCAGGGTAAAAGCTGTTGCAGAACCTGCAGCTCCTGCATTGAATGCTCCGAAGCCTCTTCCCAGACGGCATAGAATCAAACCCATTGGTTGATTGCTGTTCAGAGCTGTGCTGTTGCCATCTGAGCTGCTGCTACAAGCTACAGTATCCACTCCGTTAAGGGGACCCCCTCTTCCAATGCCACTGTGAGTGAAAAAACTTGGCCCTGCAAATTTTTATTTTATTGGTTGCATCCGAATAATGTAAATCTCTCTGAGAGCTACCTGTTGGATGACCGGACTGTTACCAACCAAACTAAGTAGGACTCCACAACAGAGCCAAATCCCTGCCCCCCCCATTCCAAAGAGCCAACAAGTAATCATCCTCTCTCCTCTTTTCGACTAATCCTTAATACATACTCTGCTTGGGAGAAATATAGGTACAATAATATAAAATATAAAATAAAGCTTTCTGATTCAACTGCTGACCATTTTTAAGTAAGAATTGTAAACTGAATACTAATGCCCTCTGAGCCTGACAGAAAAAGAGATCATGCTGTGTGTTACTGTCTGCTCAATTCTGCTTTTCCAATTCTTTGAATGGTTTGCCTTCTATGGGTAGATTGGCTAGCAACATCAGCTCCAAGCTACCTCATTGCAGGTCCAATGGTGGCAGCCATTTTGTGAGTCTCGTAACCCTTTTTGTTTTAGCTGGCCTGTCGCAGAATTGAATATTCTGTGGCAGCTGAATTAATTCACTCTTTTCAGCGTCACCAGCTGCATCCCTGCGTCTTTCTTCACTGTAAACCTGGTGAAACTTTCCTGTTTTGATTGCATTTAATATCTCTGCGTCCCACTTATCTGCTGGTACTTTAAAGGACAATCTGAATGCTTTAAGCCTTGAAAGTTGAACATATCTCAGAGACTCTTAAACAGACTTTTAAACCCCCCTTTTCCCATTATTGTTTGCTTTTATGTAGTTATACTTATTTTTAGTAGTGATTGGTGTTTGTGTAGGTATTAAATACAATACTGCGTGTGATTATTAGCTAATAAAGGTACCATTGTATTTTAACCCATGATCTTTTGTGGTTATTTTATGCAATGAACGATGTATCACTTGGGTCAGACCCCCCCCCCCTCTTTTTGAGTAACATTTGAATGAACAGAGACAATTTGTGTTGGTGATTAATAAGCCAGCATTTAGGTTACTAATTTGGTGAAGGCAACTTGATTTTAAAAAGCCAGTCTAGGAATCCAACTTTATATAAAATACTAAGAACCCTGGTGAATAAGCAAATTACAGGCACAATCATTTAACTAATCATTAACTGGTTTTAGCCTAAATTTGAATGACCTATCAATCATGCTGTTGTTGTTAAAGGATGGTAAGGTAGCATCAAAGGACATATACTGTAGCACATAAGTCCGGTGCTTCACTGTCCTGACCCCCAGCAGGAGAATTTCCTACAAACACCTGCTTAAGATAAAGGTCTCGGTGCTGTGCCTCTTAAGGGGTTCCTAAATAACCACAATGCAATTGCCTTTCTCTTTTAAGAGAAACACACTATTCTGCAACAGAGAAGGAATACCTGACAATCAAATAGGCTCTGGATTTACCCCGCTCTTACCTCCTGGGAAGAAAATGTGTGGTGCAAGCTGACCACAAAACCAAATGGCTGTAGAGGATGAAGGACAAACAACAGAATAACCCACTGGAATCTAGCATTACAACCTTACAATTTTTTTTTTTACTTTATTTTATTGTTTTCAAAGGCCAAAAACAAGTCACGTAATGGGAAAGAATTACATCCTGTCGATAATAATGTCACAGGTCAAATATACAGTAGTTAAAATCTCAAAAGTGGACATTAAATGGCAAACTAAATCATTTTTTTAACAAAATGGCCAAAGTGACATAACTGTTATCTTTGCCAAAACCTATGGCACAGCAAAGTAGCCATAGGAATCAACTTTTTATTAAATAGTTCCATCTGAATTCTAAGTGAGTGAGTAACATGCTCCATTTAGTACATTTTTCTAATCTTCTTAATCCAGCTGATACATAGATGGGGGCATCTGATCTTAGCTAATTAAAATTTGATTCATTAAGCTACTACAACCAACACAAAATGCAATTGATATTTTTCACTGTTTCCAGAGAAGTCTATAAAAATAGCCCGAAGATAGCCAACGTTGGAGTCTTTGGGGGACACCTGTGAAATACTTAGTTTGGGGCTGCAAGCACATAATCCCAGAAATTTTTAATAAATGGACAGGTCCAAAGTAAATGAGTATGGGTATATGTGCCACTGTTCTGCAAGCAGGGGTCAGATCTTTCAGGATTTATTTTGGCCATCATTTTTTGGTGTTCTAAAAAGTGTCTACAGTAACAACCCTCAATTTAAATGCTCTCCGTAAATTCAAATCAGTCAGCACATACAAGATCCACAAATGTCCTCCCAAATTGGATCTGATATGTTCCCATCATTTTGGATTGCTATTTAACTTAGATTTTTGATGTATTACATATTGTAAGCAATAATTTTTGTTTTTTAACCTTTCCTTGATGTACCTTTATTATAGCCCATCAACAGGAAAGAAGTGCTAAATATAGAAGTAAAACATTTTCAATGCAATAAGACCTTTTTTTAGATATTGAATTAATAACACTGAATATTTATCATTTGCAATTATGTATTAGATTTCTTTTTTTTTACTTTTAAATCACTAGCAAAAAAAATGCCTCTAAAAATTCCACTTCAAAAATTCACATAAGTATCAGTTACAAAAATTCAGCAGCAGAAATTCATCAATAAGGAATGCAATGCAAATATTAACATGTAAAATTTCCCCAGCAGAAATTCAAATGCAAATCTTGCAGAGTTGCACCTTAGGGGAGTGGGTAACACTGTTACCTCGCAGCAAGAAGAATGGGGATGAGCGGGGTTTGCATGTTCTCCCTGTGCATGCGTGGGTTCTCCCCGGGTACTCTGGCTTCCTCCCAGTCCAAAAACATGACTGTTAGGTTAATTGGCTTCTCTAAATTGTCCTTAGGTGTGAGTGTGTGTGTGTGTTCATGGTTGTGTGCCTTTGTGTGTAATGTTGCCCTGTGAAAGACTGGAGACCTGTCCAGGGTGTACCCCTCCTCTCTCCCATTGACTGCCTGAGGTAGGCATCTGCCCCACCACCACCCTGAAAGGACTAAGGTGGAGAAAATGGAGGAATGGATGAGTATTTGTATGCAAAACTGCACCAGCTAAAAGTCAGATGCTAAAATGTGCTGACGTTTTGATGACTAAAGCCAAACCCATGGGACCGAGATATAGTCAAGCAGCTTTTATCCAATCAAATTGCACTAATATGGTCACATAACATAGCAATAATTTCCATAATGGAATTTCATACATAATCATTACCTCACAACACTGAAGCATTTTACCCAAGACGGTCCTTATTCAAGGACTTTTTCATATAATTTTTCATATAATCTTTTTGATATGATCTTTTTTTAATAATTGTTGAGGTTTGGGTGCCATAGAATGTCAGTGTTTTATTAGCTTTTAAAACCCATTTCCACAAGTTTTGGGAAGACAGCTTTTGCCATTACAAGTGGAGAGTATACCATGTGGAGGCAGAGTTTCGCTGAAAGATGGCGGATCTTGTTTACCCGTGCAAGTTACATCATAGCTTCCTGATAGCATCTTTTAAACTACAGTGAAGGAGCAGAGCCTGGCAACTTTGCAAGAAGTATGATATGCATGATGTTTTTTTAATATATATTTTGTATCCACAAGTGTGGCAGAAACTAGTAGTTTATTAAGATGTTTTTGTATCAACTTAGGAACTCTAAACATTGCAGGAAAGTGCAGGTTTGCAGTTTGAACACATACATGGGCACAACTGTGGCGTAATGTTCTAGAATTGGTAACGATTGGTATGTGAAGGATGGGAATATAGAATATTTATTAGAGTTTTAACAATATGACAGAACTGAGAAATATGTTTACTTACAGGTGCGTTTTACTCAGCTGTGTTTGCGGCAGCTCCACATAGCTGAGCTGTTGCTGGTAGGCTGCTCCAGAAAGGTGCTGAGGCTGGGAACTCTATCTCACTATCATCATGAGTGGATCCAATTATATAAAAAATAAGTTAAGGTGGACATCCCTTACCCAGAGAGGTATGTTGTCAAATTTATATTTATTTTCTTCCAAATAGCTAAAAAACACAGTTTGTGCCTCTAAACTATTTGCCACATGTACTTGTTTGTGTACTGTGTATAATTAAGACCTAGTGTTGCTGTCACTGCCCCCTGGTCATAGGCAATGAACCACATGAAATCACAGCTTAAATAATTAACAATGTGGCAGAGCAATCCCACTTATAAACAATGTTTGCATTTCTTCCAGGTTAACTCCTTACCACGGTGGGTCTGAAGGAGCTACTCTGCAGGTTCAGATCCAAGGGCATATGATCATCAAATCAGAATGGATGTGAGTAAAAATTTACTTAGGTAACATTTATAGATTTAGAAAACTGTTTAAGAAACAATTAATGGAAACGGGTCCTTCTGATTATAAGCAAAGCAATTCTGGGCACTCTCAATACAAGAGTTTGTTTGCATTTGGAATGACCGGTACATGCTAGAGTAAGGAAATGGATTTATTGAAGACTAAATGCAAAAATAAAAAGATTTTAAAAAGGGCCGGATCTCCAAAGATTTAGAATAGGGAACACTAATTTGTGTCTGCATAAACTTTTTGGTGCATGCATAAATGGGCATGTTGCTAATGATCTGCAAAGGCTCCTCCAGCAAACGATCAGTCATGCAAAGCAGTTTGGTTCTGCTAATAAAATGAGCAGATGAATGATGAAAATAATTGTATTGGATAGAAACATCTTAACATTAATGTGCGCTTTACATAAGTATCACAATTGCTATCTATTGGTGTATCTAAATAACCGTTTGTCCAATCAGGGAATTTCATAGCTCTTTTTAAAGGTCGTATTCTACAGAATACAATGATTTGACGCTGATACACTTTCCTAATATGGGCATACATGCTCATGAAACGTCATCAGCCTCAGGCGCTGTGCTGTTCCAATTCATAAGAACACAAGTTCAGGAACAAAGTCCCCAGATGTTCTTCTTGCCCCTGCCTCTTTACTGAGCGTGCATCAGAGCAGATTTGTGTGTTCTCAAGATTGATAGTCGTCCCAGCATACACCACTGAAGCAGCTTCCAGGGGAGCACACACAGATTTTAAAATATTAAGTTTAAAGTTCACTTTTCTGTAGATGTTCTGTAAAAGTATGTTGTAAAATTATTTGAGGTGAGGACATTTTATCTCTGAAGTCTTAGGGAACCGGCTGTTCCAACCGTTGCATCTCCGAATTCTCTCGAGTGGTGCCTGACTTTACACAAGGGGGCGGGATTGTTGTGGCAGAAGGTTTGCAAGTTGCGGTAGCAACTTGCTAACCAGTTTGCAACTTAGTGCTAGTAGGTTCCCAATGGGAAATTACATTGGGACCAAGTAGTACTTAGCAACAACACTGTCATGGGATGATATGGACAGCGGAAACATGCAAGAGGAGGAGAGTTTTGTGTTTGAGGATGTGGATGAGTCTCCTCCGTCATAGATTTTTTTAATTAGAGGAGGAAAGTGGCGACAAAGATTTTGTGTAAGCGCACGCCAGGGCAGCAGAAGTTTCGTTTGGTGTAGAAGGCTTACAGCCGTACATGTTTGAGCCCTTGCCTCGCAACAATGCCAGTTCTGTTAGCTCTACGCCTGCCGAAGACACAGACGTCCATCCCCGTGAGCACTAGGACGTAACTCAATGGAAAAGTAAAATATGATTCTTAATTCTTTTTTCAACCATTGCTTATATTAGCTGCGACATATGAATTGAGATGCTATGGCCCAAAAAATTTGATTGACAGATGAATGTTGATATATGAATGGCCAAATTTAGGTGTACAAGCTGACTTATAATTTACTGGTCTGCATAAAATAACAGAAAAAACCCCCAAAGATTTTAAGATAGGACTTTTTTTTTTAAATAAAAATGATCTACATTTCGGGACAATATAGTCTGATAAAGCGTACATTTCTAATATGCTTAAGCCAGAATTATTTGACATTTACATAGGATTTTTCCACGACTTTAAGCTTCATATTGAGTTAAGCGTGGCAACCAGCAGACCACAGAGGCTAACTGGCAGGGCTAGCAGCCCCTCTCTCGGTATGAAGAAGTACCACTGGCTCTGATGGCATAATTAATATAACCCCAATTCAATCTAATAAAGAGGTCCCAAATCCTTGCAAAAATAAAAACTTTTTTTTGGCAACCTGCAAGCCTGTCTTATTCGCCAAGCAATACTCTGGTCCAAATATTAATTCTTAAGCCTTTTAATGATCTGTCCATGAAACTGTGGGCAAAAACTTTAATCTATGATTGTATTTGTCTATAAAGAGGGTAATGCTTTCGATTCCTTTTGGCTAAGTTGAAAAGAGAACCACCTAGCCAGACCTGGTCACGATTAACGAGTTAGAACAGCAACACAGCATAAATTAAGCTTTCAATACCTCTTAATCACCATATTAAGAGATAATAATATACTGTCAGTTGCTTTATTAAATGTAGACTTGTGACTTCCCAACAGAGAACTGACATGATTCAATATGAATCTGGAAGACATTTTGTGAAGAAAAAAAAAAAAGCTGAGGAATAGAAGACATATGATAATGCTGAAATTGTATACTTGGGGAAATGATTAAGAAGATCTAATCTAAATTCTCATACACATACAACACAGTGATCTTCCACCTTGAATTGCGTGTCAGCTGGTAAATTCCAACATTTGTCAAACTTGACTTTTAATTTGCATTTTAATTTATACAAATGTATGCATATCTTGTCCTTTCAGGGTCTGCAACTCTAAAGTTAGTGAGCATTTTGTGTGGGGGTTAGGTCCTTGCTTTAAATACATGTGAATCCTATTCTTTTATGTTCTCTGTTCTTGGAAATGAGAAAGTATGAAATATGTGTCTGTTGCAGTGTTGGGCTGGTGATGGTAGTGTAGAGGTTAAAGGGGGAGCAAGGTTTTTAAAGTAGCCTATAATTGGTGCAGTTTATTTCCCCTAAATGAAAGATGTTGCAGTACTTTTCTTTAAATAAGATGTGTTAAGCTAATATCAGATGTTGGAAAATGAACAAAAATAATGTATCATAGTTTAAAAAAGCTTACTGTCTGGTTAAAGGTGATGCCCATCTATGTACATCTGACTGTGTTTAATTTATTTACTGAGGGAATGATAATCAATTTTATGTAGAAAAAGCTTTAAAAAAAATGATTCCAACAATTTCAGGTTTCAGAGAAAGTCACAATGAGAACAAAAATAAATAACATCACTGTAAAATCTTTGACATTCTGTATAACAGATTTGATATTAGATGGTAATATAAAATTCAAGTATTTCATTAGTTTTTCCAAGGCACGCAATGAAATGCATCTGTAAATCCCAACAGAATATGAATTAGCTATATTTCTAGAGGTTAATGGTATGAAGAGCTGTGTGCGTACTGTACTCTTGATGACTAAGTGCTCTTGTAATCAGCCCCTTCAGGCACATGATGCATTTCCTAGTCCAATGAAAAAACACCATTCAACTTTCAATATCATACTAAATAATCACAGGCAGTAACTGCATTTTCAGCAGCAGTCTTTTAATAGAATAGAATTAGAATATAGTAAAACATAAGCTATTTCCACGTTGTTGTTTTTTTTTAAAATGCAAAGAAGAGAATCTTCTTGGATGGCATTTGACATCTAAAATAAAAAACAAAATTAGCATTATAGCGTTTGGGCAAGATAAGGACACATTACAATTCAATGTACACATAAATAGAAATTTAATCTAAACAGAATGCAAATGGTTAAATAGCAGATATACCTTAAAAAACCTCTCCTTGCCTGAATGCAGCACTGTAATCCTATTTTGATCAATGGATCAAACCTTTGTACTGACTCACATATCACATAGCTGTTAAAAAAAAAAATATTTTGGGGGCTTTTTCTTTTATATCAAATTCATTTAAAAAAATGACAAAACAGAACATGGACAAAAGAAGGCTAAACAAGTATAATAAGTACCAGTGCATCTAATCCTTTGTTTTATTACAAGAGAAAAAAAAGATCCATTGTGACTGATGTGACTGGTGCATATATGGACACATAAAAGCAGAATTCCACAAAGAAAGAGTTTCATAAATGGTTCCACAACCAACTTTAAACACAATCTCTATTATTGCAATAACAAAAAGTTCCCCCAGCCACCATACAGACAGTACAACCTGCACTTATTAAGATATAGCAAGTCTGGCAAAATGTGTATGTAATCATATGATTTTTTTTTTTGCTGTTGTGTAAAAACATTTAACATTTTTCTAATTAAAAATCTATCAGTGATCTTGATATTCTACATTTTTGATCAGGGATGCATTTTAGGATTTAACATTTTTACTTTAATGAAAATTAATGTTTTTATTTTCATTATCCTCCACAAAATTATTTTCGTAGACTTAGACAAACTTTATTATCATACACAGAGTATACAAAACAAAAATTAGATGCATACAGCACTGAGTTGCATTCTATTTAAAGGAATTTGAAAAATCACAATGTGCTGCAAATATGATGTTTATAGTGTGATGCAGAGTTTCAATTTGTGACTTGATTAGAGTTAAACAGTTCAACAGTCTTATGGCAGCGGGGGAAAAGCTGTTGCAGAACCTTCTGGTCCTGTATGCTTCGAATGTCAAGAAACGGGGCAGATGGACCCAGTATTCAGGTTAGACAGACAATGGGATAGCTTTGAAAGGTTTCATGAAAGACAGAAACAATACAGAAATGGAAAGCAGAGCTCTGGATCTGCGGACCTACAGCGACTGCAGAGGAAGGCGGAGCATCGCCCATCACTGACACTCTGGATGGGGAGAAACACAGGTAATTGACCACGATAATCTGACAGAAGATGATTATCTGTGTAATTCATTTACCTGGTTTAAAGCTTTAGTTCATCCCCCTGGGTGAGGCAGGGTCCAGCCGATGCACTGCCAACAAGATGCTGCAGAAGTCGTTCAGAGCATCCAAAATGCAGCAGGCCCAATGAGTAGACAGGAGTCCGAACCAGATCAGGGAAAACAGATCAGAACAGGACAGTTCTGATATCCAGGAGTCTGTAGCCTGGTCAGGGGTTTCAATCCAAACAGGAAGGGACAGATCTAGGCTTCCAGGAATCCATGGTGTGTTCAGCAAGGTTCAAAGTTCCAGCAGCGAACTCACACAGAGCTAAGGCCTTCAGGACTTAAAATATGCTTCCCCCGCACGCCGAGCTAAAACAGAATGGGCTCGATGGAGGAGATCCAGGATCCAAGCTCCCCCTGCACACAGAGCCAAACAAGACCACATGGGCTCAGCGGAAAAGACTTTGAATAACATTATCTATATTTTGGTAAACTTTCAAGGTCAATTTCGCTTAAAATAATATACACAACGAAGTGCAGGAGAAATTTAGATGAAGTTTAGACAAAAAATACAACCTTTTTGTAAGCCTCCAGTTTTCCTTCTCAAAATAAGATCTGTGCAATACACTTTCAAACCAAGTGCAGGTAAAATTTAGACCAGGGGGTGTATACTAAGAACATGGTTAAGTGATAAACTAGGCTAAGTTAACCTACAGGAAGTGGTAAACCTGCTAATAGATACACCTGCAGGTATCATTTAGTTAAGAAAATTAGGACTCTGCTTTTAGATGCTTTACCTATACCACAAGGTTAACTTATTCTGCTTTAATACAGAACCAGCTTCACAGTATACCCCCCAAGGTTTAGACAGAAAATACATAGTTAGTACATAGTTAAAAATATATAGTAGACTTCAGTTTTTCCTTTAAGTAAGGTCATGGTGTTTCAATAAGGCCACGGCCATGGATCCTCATCACCAACTGGTGGTTCCCCTGGAGCTGAGCTGGCTCCTCTTCCATGTGGCTTCTGCTGATTCGGTTTTATTCCAAATACCCATATTTGGGGCTATTTTTAAAGATGTTTGTACACTTGTATATAGATGTATATATACTGCAATTGCATCAAGTTGCATACATGTTTTACAAAAAGGGATTCTTCCAACATTAATTTGCAATGGCAATTATTAACTCCTGATTGTCAAATCACCTATTTGATAAAACTATGAGGATGCTGCACTTATTATGGACAAAATTACTATGTTTAAAGTGGGTCAGGCACAGTTAGTAATTTCAATCAACCAAACCTCCACCTACATACAGAGCCAGACTCATTACCAATCACCTCGGTATAAAGCATTTTTTTTTCGATTGATTGCAGGCTCTCAGGTCCAGTTGATATCTCAGAAGGCTAAAATTTCTAACAATATTCTTCTCGCTTAGAATACTCTCCTAGTTTAATTAAGTGACAAAAATAGAAACTGTAGTGTACCAAGTCTGATAATAAGTGTTTTTCCTTTTGATCTTCTCTTTCATATAACCGCGGAGTCACTCAAATCAAATATGAAAATTTGCATATCAAAATCAGATTTTAAAGCGTTTTCTGACAGTTTTTTTTATAAACTGTTGCTGGATTGCGATAATTGCTAAGTATAATTGAGACTATTTCGACTGTTTCGGCTGCAGTTTTTTTTTTTGTAGATCTGCATTTTCTTTCGGTTGATATTGGTACAATATTAAAGTAATAATTAAGGAACTTTTAAAAATAACAGGAAAGAGAATTTGGAGAAAATATCTGTATTTTGATGATACTCAGAAGCAACCGGCATTTACCTCAAGTTAGACCCCAAATGCAACACCAGGTAAGGTAAAAAAGTAAAAAAAAATGTGTTAAGTAGCAGTTACAAGCAGAAGAGTGCTGCAATTCTCTGTTTTGGCTACAGGTATAATTAGAAAACACAATAATTCCTCCCGTTATGTTCTTACAAAAAGACTTGTCAATTCCCAGTGCTTACATTTTGATGAAATGTGACCCTTCATCGGCTGAATAGAAGTTTAGACTATGCATATGTATTGGGAGTCTGATTTAAACTTTGTTTAAATACTGGTTGTGATTTCTACCTGAGGTTAATATACTGGGATTGCTGTGTGGTATGTGTGTTATTAATAATTAATAATATACAAAAAAATGTAAGTAAGTAGGTATGTTTAATTTTATGTGAAGGTAGCATCTGATTAGAGGCCACTAGTTTGAAATCACATAAGTGGGTGATGTAATGTACAGGATGCTGTGGTTGTGATCTTAAACAGAAAAACATTGTGTTCTAGAGTCTGGTTGAAGACCTCTAAACGAGTTTGTTCTCCTGTTTAAAGCTAGTGTTTTATATCGGAAGCTAGTGGCTGTTTACGGGCCATCTGCTTGAGACCAAGTAAGATGAGTGATGTAAAGCTTACCCTATTGGTGTTATTATTAAGTCTCATAGCAGACCTCCAGCAAAGTTGAAAACTAATACTGGCACATATTTGACTCTATGTGAAACTAGCGTCTGATAAATGTTCTTACCTTGGAAGTAAATAAAATAAATGTTATATTTACGATGCTTATTATTAAACAGATGGCTCTGAAAATAGCTTTTTGGTTGAAGAGGCTTTTAGATTGCTTTGTTTTCTTAGACAGATTTATTTTGTCATTTTGTATACAGGAGTGTATACAAAAGAAATTCTGTTTTAAACAGCTCTAGACAGTTTCATTTTTTTAAAGTGCAGCCTTGAAAACAGTATTAAATACATAAAAATAAATAGTAATATAAACATATGACTGTATATTTAGAGTTCTAACATTTTTATTTGTATAAAAAAAATAACCCATTTTACACAACATTCAGCAGTGACAGTGGGGAAGAAACGGCTATGGAATCTGCTGCATCGGATGCTTCTAAGCTTCTTCCCAGAGGGCAGCAGGGAGAAGATGTTACGGGTTCGGGACACGCAGAGCTGGGATGAAATGTCTTTAATGGAGGGAAGAGGAGCCCCAATGATCTTCTCTGCTGTTCTTACTTCTCTTCTCACCTTCTTCCAGTCTGAGGAGCTGCAGCTTCCACACCACACAGTGAGACAGCTGGTCAGAACGCTCTCTATGGTGCTTCTGTAGAAGGTGGTGAGGATAGGTGGGAGCAGGTGGGCTCTCCTCATCCTCCGCAAGAAGTACATGTGCTTTTGTGCCGTTTTGATTGGTGCGGTGGTGTTTACATTCCAGGTGAAGGTGTCTGTGATGTGCACCCCCAGGAATTTGGTGCTGTTTACCACCTCTACAGCTGAGCTGTT
>NW_015150536.1:1548557-1558311 GCF_000732505.1 Cyprinodon variegatus | reverse complement strand
CGGTGCGCCTTATGTGTGTGTTAAATACAGAAATGGGACACATAACTGAGAGTGCGCCTTTTAGTACGGTGCGCCTTATGTGTGTGTTAAATACAGAAATGGGACACATAACTGAGAGTGCGCCTTTTAGTACGGTGCGCCTTATGTACGTGAAAATACGGTAGGTAAATATCCATGATTTTTGGCACAGATCTAGTCTTCTGGTGCCTTCCATTTTGCTCATGGTGCTGTCTGGTATCCAATGGTGGGTGAGTTTTTGGGAGTTTAAAGTGGATTCTACAGTATATCTAATCCTTTGATGTAGTGTGGTTGGGGTTGTTTAATTTTTTTTTTAATGCTTTTTGGTCCAAATTGTTTTTTAGGGGTAAGGGAGACTGTCATATTCAAATGACGGGCAGGGCTTTGGGTGAAGTTTATGGTAATTGGTCTTAGTGTTTTGCTTTCAGTGACCTGGGGTAAGCAATAACATGTCAGTGCAGGGCCATAATACTATTAGTATCTATTTAGGGGTAGTACCGTACACAGCAAGAGGGTTTCTGGCATCGAGTCCTGGTGAAACCAGGACCTCTCTGTGTCGAGTTTGTATGTTCTACCTGTGTCTGTGTGGGTTTTCTCAAATTTCACATTTGGAGTAGAATTTTATTCAGCTGCTGGTAGTTTTCCTATACAATGTTAATTCTGTCTGGCTGTGCTTTTTTTCAGGATGTCATGGCTGTTCGCAGACCTGATGTTCTTTTCCCTTACCCTCTTGCCAAGCCCTACAGGTTGTTTAGCATTTTAGACAAGACTCATTGTTGCCTCCCAGCCAAGTACATGGGCACACAGGAATGTCATCTTCTCAGAGCTAATTGCTGTGCCCTTCTCTTAATGAAACAAGCTCTCCAAATAAATAACTAATGTGTCCCCTTGGTAAGCTCATTATCCTACTGCAAATTTACTGCTCCACAACTTTTTATGGATTCTATTTCATTCAGATTTCACCTCAGACATTGATACGCTGAAACATCACATCCCTGTTTTTTGTTACCCATCTAACTCACGGTTGCCATAACTACAAAAAAAAAAAACTTTTTAGCTGTGCCAAAAGTCACCACTAGTTGCTAGTAGACATCATCACCTAATTTGCATTGTTGGTAATGTTTCATTTCAGCCCATAGTAAAAAGGAATACCAACATCGGCAAAACAAGTGTTACAAAAAAAAAAATCTAAATAAGTTGAAAACTAAAGAACTTCATAAAACAATTATTTTACCGAAACCGAAACATAAAACTCTTATCTTTTAAAATTTATTTACACCAGTGTTTTGCAAGCACATCAGAGTCTGTTGCTGCAACTGCCCAGATCTTTTTTTTAGAAGTGTAATGTCATCTGAAGTAAGAACCGGGCAGTAATGGCAGTGGGAAACCCAACACAGAGCTGTAATTTCCGGCCAGGAGTTTGATAACTTCCCTCGGCCTGTTTTTGTGTGAGGTATATGGTAAACCTCTGAATGCCAGATTATAAAATGTAATGCTTTGCCAGAAAGTTTAGCAAGAAAGTTGATGTTTTACTGAAGAATTTTGACATTGTGGGTTAATGTTGGTATAAATTCTTAACTGTTTTGACAGTTTCAAGAAAAATAGACTAATGATTGGAGAAAGCTCTTTCACTGTAGAAAGTATACATTTTATTTAGACTGGCTAATTACAGTTTTTTGGCAGAGGTTCTGCAGCCATTGAGGCTGCAGTGTGGCTCAAACTGGCTGAACCATTTCATTGCATGAATACATCATCACAAATGTGGTCAAAACTTGGAGATTGGGAACGGCCTCATTCTCTGCATTCATTTAATCTCTGTATCCGTTGATCTATAAGCAAGGAGGTGCAACAGCACAAAAGGTACAGATGCAGCTTTGGATGAACAATTCAAAAATTTGTGTATAATCAACAATTTAGCAGCAAAAGCTGGTATAACACTATTAATTTGAAAACCAGCTGGCATTTTGTTTAAGTACGGTTGAAATTGAAGAAAGGAAAAATCCAAGTACTCAAAGCAGATCAGGGCTGGAGGCTTTTTAAAAGTGAGGACGATTTTTCCATGGAGTGTAGCGGACACACTTTTAAGGGGATTGAATCTGCTTTTGGACTTAAAACTCATTTAAGGTATGTTTCATAATGTAATCAACTTGTGTTAGAAGGGAATAATTTTCATTTTTGTTGAGGATGTTTTTTTGACGTGTTTTTGGACACGTTTTTGTCTGGAGCGCTTTGCTGGCTCAGATGACCAGATTCACCACTATACCAGCTTGTATTTTTATTCTATATTTAGGTATAATAACATTTTTATGTATTAAAAGTTAAGTCACTTTTTCAAAGAAAACAATGCTGAAAAACTCTGAATATTATTTTATTTTGTGCTTTTTTTTTTTTTTTGCATTATAGGCTCACTGCTGAGTTGCTAGGTTCTTCGTGGTTGTGGGATTCGTTAAAATCAAAGTTTACAATCTTGTATATCTTTGTGTGGTGGGTTGATAAAGCCCGAATCAAGCAAAGAACGTTGTTAATATACACCATCGGCAGGTCCTGAAGACAGCAGTTGTAAAACTGTGTCATTGCTTTCAGCTGGCTCAGACCGTACCGGAAATGTACAAAGTCTCACTTAGGAATGCAGAAGTACCTTTATGTTGCCTGGTACAACAAGCCAGTTGGCTGTGTATTTTTAAGGCTTTAAAGCCTAATGAGTTTCTTTCTTTTCCTCATTCTCTACCTTATTTTTTAAATGAAGTAGTTTTTTCAACATTGTTTTTCAAAGGAAATGTGTCCTTAGCCAAACAGAAGTTCCTCATTGTAAAAGTAATTTCAGTTTATTAACGATGAGCAGAAAACTGAGATTTTAAAAGAAATTAAAATTTGCACCAATTTAACCAGATATATCAAATGTTGACTTACTCTTTGCATTCAACAATCTCTTATCTCCTTGAGTTATTTTGTACAATATAAATTTAAGTTAATCAAATAAAAAGTTCACCAAAATTTCGATCATTAATGTAATTATCGACTACATGTGTAAGTACAAAATAAAACAATGAAAATAATGTATTCCTGTGGAGAAAAAGGAGATACAGCATTTAAGTCTTTGTCCCTAATGGCTATCTCTTAAAACATGTTACCTCAAAAGATAAAGCTAATTATTGATTATATCAGAGGCTGTAAATCTAGAAAGTATATTCTATTACTTGGACCCTGAAGCTTGAATAATGTCCTAATTATGCAAGCAGCACTGAACCTGCTTTCAGAAAGAGTAACAATAAAGAATGCTAATTGAGTTGCAGCTAATAATGTTACATACTTCGCATACTACTACTTCACATTGTGAGTACATTTGTGGCCAACAGAAACATCTATCAGCCTAGTTTAGATTTACTGGGCAAGTTGTTGGGCTGAGCAGCTATTTCTTAACTTAATGGCCTCAGGTAATGCAGGAGAGCGGGGGTGTCTCCAAAATTTATTTTAATTTCAGAGCTATCTAATCAGATTCCTCTAGAGTGCAGAGCTCGGTTTTTATAGATTTCCTATGAAATAAATAGAAGAACATGCACACACAAATAAACATAGACAAATACACAAGTATATACCAGTACGCTCCAGCTACACCACCTAAAGAACTCACTGAGTCTTTAAAGAGAAACAGTTTATAAAACACACTTAGCTTTTTTTTTTTACATAGCCTGTGTTTCTGCCATAAACAGGGATGAGCCACCTTTACCAAATCACCACTACATATAATTTTATCTGCATGCATCATTAAAGGAACCTATTATGAGAAAGCCTTACAATAATTTAAGTGGGACATAATGAGGCCTCAATCAATTTAAGAATGAATACTGCTAGTGTGTGGAGTACATTATGTTCTACCACCCACAGCTTACCTGGAGAAGATGCTGTTTGGATAGTCAATGCTATTAATAAAAGTCACTGTGGTAATGACACTTTTGGCATACAAAAATTTGGTAAGGTAAATGATGTTAAGGTATAGTAAGGTGTCATTTTAAGATAAAGCAAACAATTTTTAGTACTGTACATGCTCTTTTAAAAAAGTTTAAGCAAGTTGAAAATAAACGTGAGAAAAGGGAGAGGTAGCAAGAAAAATAGTTTAATAAAATGTGTTTAATAAAATATTAGCTGCCCTTTTTTTCAAAGTATTTCCTTCACAAACTAAGTTAGAAAGAATATGATGAAGAAAAAAAAAGTTTAGAAAATAAAAAGTTTAGTTCAAACAACATCAGACACATTTCACTGTGGAAGTAAATAAGTTAAGGCTAAGAGGTCTTATATTTAAAATTAGCACCTGAATCTATGCTTTTTCCAAACTGTTTATTATGTGATGCAGAATATTTTCCAGGCCTTATTTGCAGTCAGGACAGCCGATACCACTCTATATTTAGGTATGGTTCTCTACGAAACTGAATAAAAGAACAGAGGACGGAGTGTGACCTGTAAGGTCTAACAAAATTAACAGTTGTGTGTTTAAAAAATGGCAACTTTTAGTCTGAGTCCCCTCTTGGATTATTGTCCTGTCTGGTATAAAATCATCTTTCTATAATTTATTTAAAAATGAATACAACAATTCCACTTTGTTTACATTTGGCTTTGGGAGTTTGACACAAATCTATGGAGAAATACTCTGATGAAACCATGGCAAAGCAATCATTCTGACAGCCTGATCAAATCATCTCTCCAAAGAAATATTATTAAATGGTTTTATTTTGAATTAGTCTACAATTCCATTCGAGATAGCTGAAAATTACTGCTGTGTGATCGCCCTTCAAACCAAATTAAATCTATTGCTTGGGTGAAACAATGCAACTCTATATGAAAACCATGACCAAAATATAAAGAAAATGTTAAAAAAAATAATTTCTTATGGGAAGAAATAGCTTTCAAATGCTTTTGACCTTGTTTTCTTTTTTCTGCTCTAGATGCAGCTTTCCAAAAGGTAGAAGAGCTGACCTAAAGTCATGACCTTGTTTTTAGAGCCCAGATTACGTCAGTGGCAGCCTGTGCTCGTCCTGATATTTATGCACATAATCATATGCTCAAGCCACCAGAGTAACCTGTCAAAATCAAAAAACAATCTCCAGGAGTGATTAGTTATGCCTGACTGAGTTTACTGAACACCTACCATCTGCATGCAATAGAAATATAAAGAATAAACGGAGCTGTACATGAGACTAGAGAATGACAAGGTTAAGGTAAAATGTAGATGCAAGATAGAGTTTTGCAATTTGAGAAGGTCACCAAGTTCTTATAGTTTGAAAGATTATTGGACAAATTTTTGTTTTCTTTACTTTTTATTAAGAAGACCAGACCTGTTGGGGTATTAGTGGCAAAATTATATCAAATGGGAATTATTTAGGTTGCACTTAATATTGGTGTATATGTATGTAAAATTGACTGTTTATTTTTTGCATGAAACAACCTTTTTAATAATGTACCTTGTTAAAGTTGTCTCCTCTCCATTTAGGATTATATGTTTTATTAAGAAAACATTTGAGTTTTTTCCAAAATAAAACATTTATAAAATACTCTGCATGAAAATACATTTTCATACCGAACTATGTGGTGTAACCTCCTTAAAAAAATTAGTTTTACATTTTTTAATGTGTAAATCCCCTGCACCAATTTTGAGTTCAGCACTCACCCAAATTAAAAAAAGGATTTTTACTGTGATTGCTATTTTTGTAAAACATGATTCAAGAGACTTAGCTGGAAGAGATCTTCAAAACCCCTTATGCTGCACTCACACCGGAGGCGCTGTGGGTGTCAAAAATGCTCAAACACAGAAATATGGATGCTAGGTCAGATGCTGGATGAAATTGTGGTCAAGTTGCTTTTATGCTTCAACGCTCTGGATGCTCAGCACTGGTTGTTTGCCTGCTCTGTTCTGTAGCTTAGAGCAAGAGAGCAGCTTGGCTTTATTTGCATCATGAGTTGGAAAAATATTTTTAACACTTTTTTAAGCAAAGAAGTCTAGCTCCAAACATCATCTGTGCAGTTAGTTAATCAGGAATATGATCCTAGTAAAATATGCAGTTCTTGTTCGGAACGCCAGACCTCCACCAAACCGCCAGGAGGCACAGCTGGAAACAGATTGTGGGGGATTTCCTGCTGCCGTTTGTAGCTGCCTAAGTTAATCTAAAAAAATTTTAAGGCTTGTGGTAAAAACTCTAAGTACCAGATCATACAATCAAATATTATTTGTCAGCAGGTTTTAACATTTCTAATTAATTTGGGTATTTATACATTTTTCCCCATAGTTTATAAAAAAATTTTTGTGTGCAGTGTTATTGACCAGAGCTCGCTCTCTTATACTTCTACATAATAATCCATTCTTCTGGCTTTTTTACTTTAACATTTGGAGATCAACTCCCTTGATATTTATCATATGCAGAATGTCTGCAGAGGCAATGACAGCTTGAATGTAGTGTCTGTCTCCCCAAAAAAATTCCTGGTTAAACTTTTCTGATTAGTTGGCACTCTGGCATCCAGTGGCAAAAGTTAAATTACTGAACCCCAGCGTAGAACGCTGGGACGCTTTGACGCCTGAATACTCGGATGCCAGAACGCTCGAAATGCGGCACTCCCAACTCTCAAACGTGTTGCTTGACCCCTCAACGCTGTCCCCCATGGACATTGCATGTAAACCAGACACTTTTGACACCCCTGACGCCTTAATTGTGAATGCAGCATAAAGCTTTCAGTTTGTCAAAACCAAAGACCCCCTTAAAGAAAACGTTAGACCTAACTTTTGTTTAAAAATATCAGTTTATCTACGGTGTGATGGCCCCCAGTCCACTAGATGTCTCTGTGATTTTCTTTCAAGAAGCAGGACTGCCTAACTGAATACACTAGCACTGCAATTAAAAGACTGGCAGTTGTTGACTCTGATAGTTTTCTTTTCAAACTCTTTTTTCATAGATCTGCTCGTCTCCCATTTTTGTTTGTCATAGCCAGTCTGAGCCAGATGTGGCAACAGTATATTCAATTAAATGAGTTTTTTTTTTTTTTGTGATAATCTTTATTTCCTCTGGAGATGGCGCTGGGTGAAGTGCTGGTTTGTGGGTAGTTTTAAAACAAAGGCACAGATATCCTGTTTGAGACAGCAAAGTTGATATTTCAAGGTGCTTAAATCCTGGTGCTGCTCTTCACAGCCTTTCATGGTCAGGCGCCCTCCTACATTAGAGACTTGTTGTGTCCTTATACCGTCTCCTGGAGGCTGAGGTCTCAGGACCAGAACCTGCTCAATGTCCCTGTTACTCTTTACAGGACCAGGGTATCGCTCCTTTCAGGCGGCCGTGCCGGTGCTCTGGAACAACCTTCTGCTTTCCTTGCACTTACTTGATTCCATGAGTGAACGTAAAACCTATTTTTTTAAGAAAGCAATTTAATTCTAGTAGATTAAGGGATGCTTTATGACCATGTCTTTTGTGGCTGTAAATGTATTTTAATTTGTATTGTAATTTTGTGTAGAATTTTGTGACCTCTATGTCTGTGAAAGGTGCTATATAAATAAACATTACTTATATACTACTTACTTAAATCCCCATTTTAGGTAAACAAGATCCACCTGTGTAAAACAAGGTGTTGTTGGTTATATGGATTAGATGCAGTACTAGGTATAGAGCACTTGGTGTACATGTTTATCTATGTAAACAAAAAAAGGTGAAGTAAATTATAAGGCAAAAAAATATTTAATTGCTTATGTAAAGTGAAAAAGATGAAAGCACTTACATACTAATTGTCCATTATCATAGCAAGAATAACTGTACTTGTGATGAAAACATAGTTGCTGTGTGGGATGGTGAAGTGAACGTGCACTTTAGCTATAGCTGTATAACTGTAACTATATGTAACTTAAATCTCATAAAGCTAATAACAAGCAACATTTCTATAAAAATAAAGAAATAAGAGTAAGACATTGATTTTCAACCAACAGAAACATTTTGAAAAATACAATCACTAAGGAGGCCTTGACAAAAATAATGGTACCCTTAAAATGACATGACCAAAAGGACATGTTAAATCAAGACTTGTCCACTAGTTAGCATCACAGGTGTCTACAGTCTTGTAATCAATCAGCGGACCTATATGTAGGGCTACGGTGTCATGATCTTGGCACGGATGACTGGATTAGTAATTATTCCTTGCATTCACCTGTCTAACTCCACCCAGTTTCTCATTAATTGTCGTCTGATCCACCTTCTCCTGTTTCTATTTAACCAGCCAGCTAACCAATCATCAGCACCAGATTATTCTTGAGCTTGAGCCCGTCTGTTCCTGTCTGATCTCCTTTAGCCTGCCTGCTTTCAGTCATCAAGTGAAATTATTCATGAGCCAGAGGTGAGAGGATTTCAGTGTTACCTTAGGGTTTCTGATTACCTGATACTGACCTGTTCTGCCTCTCAACCACTGAGCATGCTTGTTCCCATCTGATATGTTTGCCTGACCTGTCTATGGACTCCTGATGGATTCTGCCTGTTTTCTGAAATTGGAGCTGTTTCACGTCGCTGGCCTGGATTTCCCTTTGAAAGCTATTCGGACTTCTGATCTCCTGTTTCTGTATCCTGACCACGTCCTCGACCTTGACTTTGGCTTCACCCTCTGGATTATCCTGTCCTACTTTTTCTGCTCGGATCTGGTCTCCCATTTGTTCTCTCTCCTCCGGGGTTGCAGTGTCCTGGACACTCTGAGCGGCACCCGCCGCATCGTCTTGGCAGCCCACCAGCTGGATTTTACCTCTTTTCTGGCTTGAACTTAACTATTAAACCAGATTAGTGACTCACATTCATAATTTTCCTCTGCCGTATTTATGTGGTCACTAACCTGTGTTTCCTTTCTGCAGAGGTTTCCGCCTTAGACGCCCTAGCTTCTGTTACTGAGCTATCTGTCTTTTTATGATAAACATTTTCGAGAAATCAATCCATCTGTCTGCTTTGAATACTGGGTCCCCTGTTATGAGCTGTGACATATAATCAGTCACTGTGCCCTTTGGTGACATGTTGGCTATGTTTGTGTTTGTACCTGGACTGGGTCCTTCAAAGGCCAGGAAAATAAGGAGAGTAGAAGAGTTCAGCTAAACATTCACACAGGTGTAGTCTTTTCCAGCTTTCACCACCCCTCACTCAGTTTATTCTGTCCCTCAGCCACCATGACAGTTGACACACAAAGCAGGCAAAGAATGGATGCTGAATGGATGCTGAAATTCTCTTGTTGAGGGGCTTCAGCAGCAGTACCATAATCGCAGTTATCAGATTTGTAGTCCACACAATGCGAAGCTATTGGAATCTTCACATAAATGACAGCCAAACCCATTTGGACAGAGACAAATAAAACATTCAATAAACCAAACTTTACCCACCACATATCAGACTTAATGACCATTTAAATTAACTATTCTAATTAATTTAGGATGAAATTATTCCCATATGCCCACTTGCAATTTCCCTTTTTCCTCTGACCATAGAGCACCCAGCTTGCTTGGACTGACATGAATCACGGGATACCCAAAGCTATGAATGATTAATCAGACCTGTCCATCAAACCTGTCTAAAAGAAGGCTGCATTTTCAGGAATCAAAACAAGCCACAACACCACGCTACGACGTAATTGACCAACAGGGCTTGTATATATCCACAAGAAGCTTGAGAAATACCAAGGGCTGAAAGAGGAGCTAGAAAAGATGTGGAAAGTAAGAGCAGCAGTGGTGCCAGTAGTA
>NW_015150536.1:1528273-1547816 GCF_000732505.1 Cyprinodon variegatus | reverse complement strand
GCTACATTCACATAGCAGCTTGAAGTGACCCAAATCCGATTTTTTTGACAATAGGCAACCTTTATCTGATCTTTTCATGGCAGTCTTTTTTCCAATGTGACCCAGGCCACTTGGCTATGTGGTCCTGAATCAGATACGAATCTGATCTCTTCAAATCCTGTGTCTGAACAGTGAGGTCGCATTCATCCGACCTGAATGCCATTAATACCTGACATAAGTCACTATTCCGCATCTAGCGGGAAGAAAAACAACAACCATGACCATGATAATGCTGAGAGCAGTATTGAAAAGACTGAGTTTTTATGGTTGGGAAAGATTGTTAGATGTGCTCCAGCACTACCATCCATGTTTACTTCTGTAAACACAGAGCACATTGGTTTGAGACATCATTGCATCCTCTACTGCACATGTGGGACACTTGGGTTGTATAAACGCAGTTCACACAGGAGATAAGATACAAGTCAGATATATTTGGAAATGTGAACAGCAAGTGAGCATTAATGCTTGCAGTGTGAACATAGCCAATAAGTCAACATCACTGATTATTGGAGAAATTCAGTTCTGCATCTTAACCCATCCTCTTTAGCAGCAATGGGCTGCAACTGCCACCTGTGGAGCAACCGGGGGTTAAGGGTCTTGTTCAGGGACCCAGAGTGCAGGCTGTGGGGATTGAACCTGGTACTTGCAACCTTCTCAAACCACAAGTACACAGCTCTAACCACTAGGCCCCTCCATCAACTTATAACTTTTTAAAGCAAAGATTAACAACAGATTCTTAACAGAAACGTTTGAGTTTGTTAATGCCACCAGAGTTCTCACAAACTATGTCTAGTCTACAACGGGAGCGGGCTACCTGCAGCTGAGAGTGAGCCGAAGTTAAGCTGAAGCTACTTGCGGCTTAAGTGTGTCTTGAGTGTTCCTTAGGTAACAGGACCATTTCTTTGTAAAAGTGATGTAGCTGTTGCCTGATCAAGGGGAAAATTCCAGCTCTTTTTATTTCTGTCTGCTTGAAAAATTGAGCCATACCATTTGGTTTTAATGGGAGTTGGGGGTACCTTCCTAATACTACAAGGCCAAATTGGAAAGAAATAATAATAGGAAAGTGTTTATTTATAAACTTTTTTCATAAAAATAATTTTCTTGGCAATAAAATGAAGTGACTGGTTCAGCCCCACCCCTGGGGAATGTGCATTCAACCATTACTTTTTTATTTAAAAACTTTACTATTATTAAGCATTTGAAAATATGGTAAAAATGATCTGAAAAAGCTGAAACTCAACATTTTAATAAGTCCTTCTGCTATCTTACCAATTTTGTTAGTTCCCAATACCCATTGTGTTTTACATATTTCTAAGTAATTAAGTTCTAGTCTCCTCTGCTGTTTTAGCAGTCACATCAAATTGTGCTTGTATGGCTTCAGTCTTCGTCTTTCTTCACTGGAAAAGCTGCATTTAGGCAGATTCATCTTCCGGTGTGTCAGTCACAGCAGAGTCTAAAGGAAATAAAATGAGATGGCCACATGCTGTGCGAGCTTGTTAGAATAAAGTCACATGTCTAAAACTGTATCAAGGTTCACTTAAAATTGTAACAGACATTTTAGAGCACAAAGAGAATTATATTTGGATTATGGTGCCTGTAAATGTGTGCTCCCAAGACCCCTGACTGTGAAGAAATCCAAATCAGTTTTCAGTCAAAAAAACTGAAATTTACATGTTCATGGTCCTGGTCTTTGATAATGGAATATCAGTTTTTTGGTTTTATCTATTTTGGAATAAAGACCACAACTATTGCTTGATCTTAAGTGATAAGTTTACAGGCAGTTGTAGGCTAGTGGTAAAGCAGAGAACTGCTGTCCTTGGAAGGCTATTGTTTCCCCGGTTTGAATTCCACAGGCTGCTACTCTGGGTAGCTGAACAAGACCCTTTGCCCAATAATGCCCCTCAGGTTTTTCACACTGACAGTCATTGCTTTCGAAGAAATGGAATAAATGCAGCAGAATCATTTTCATTGAAATGTACAAAGTTACAAGGACAAATACAGACAACGGTTTTAATATTCCTTTTACTAATATTAATATTCCTTTTACAGTGAAGCTAGTCTTTATACTGTATATACATATAAATCAGTATTCTTTCCATTATATATTTACATTTCATATTCCGAAAGAATAAATTTACTATGGGATCTTTCTTCCAGGCTAAATTAGGGCTAAACTTTATTTACTGCTTCCTACTCCAGAAGGCTTGATAAAGGCCCGGTCTGATAAAACTAACTAGGCCAAAGCAAATGTTAGGGTATTTTCTCTTGCTGAGTTAACAAAACTTACTTGCAGCTCTGGAAATGTCAATAATTAAACACTGGCACAGCAAAACCTTCTTAGTTCACAGCTTGCATCTTTGCTCGTTTTGATCTTCAAGGGTAGTACAGTCTGGCATCGTCAGGCTTTAATATGGGTTCACAGTGGATTCTGGGAACTGAATCCCAACCTCTAAAGTCTTTGCATCTTCAACGGTACACACAGGGCTGGGCTTGGCAGGAGGCAGAGATCTGCCTTTTGCAACAAGCCTCTGAAGGTGCCCCCACACTGAACTTGTTTTCCCTGCTGTGCTGAGACATGACAAAGTTTTGCACACACACATCTACAAACAATTACAAAACACCAGGTTGTGTCTTTCTATAGAACACACTCTTCTACACACACTACATTCATAAATGTATATTCGAGAGCTGCAACTACTGAATAAACATTAACAACGAGGTTGAGTAGGATACAATTGTCAGTGAAAATATATAATTTTGCTTTGTAAACAGCTTACTAACTGACAAACTTGCACAACAGAAAAAAAAAAAATAAAACAAATCATATCATTCAGCTGTGTAAAACATACATGTTCTCTTGCCATAAACCATGATATGAGCTGTGGACATTGAGGACCAATGTCCATGCTGATATTAACTTTGAGCATGGCTGTTGGAATCTTCTTTCCAAACTTCTACAAACACCCCTCTCACAACACTCCCACAGGGATATGTGATCCTGACCCCCACTGTGCTTGCGAACAAAGTCCTTACCTCATATACTGATTATCTTTCTCATGAATCTCTTATGAGATTCCCACTGGGGGAGACACCATGATTGAAGGCCACACATGCCTAGGACCAGAATCTGCGGACTGATAAAGGCTAAGTGGACCTGGTAGATAACTTCTGAACCAGATAATTGCAAAAACTGCAGCATTTCTCTCTGAGTTTACAGGAAACGTTGAGATGCCAGAAAGTGGAGGAAGTCAGCATTTGAGAGGAAAGGACAGCTCCATCCTCCCAGCTCCTCCTCCGTTATATCAAAACAACATGCCAACAGGGCTATGCTGGATTTTCAGCTCAGAGCTGTTCCGAAGACGGATATAGTCCTTTTCGTCTGGAAAAATGAACTCCAGTTCCTGAGATTGCAACACATCTAGCCTGATGTCCAGCTGAAGGTTCAGGTTTCTCCATTGCATCCAAACCAAAGTCCAGGGGAAGAGAGAGAAAAGGGCTTATCTATTTGGATTTAAAGATACCGCAACTGAAGATGTGATATCAGAGGGACTGACTGTGTCAAGACACATCCTTAATTTGATGCTCTGATAAGGGATCTTTAGTTCTGAACCAGGAAGCTGTCATTCTGATTATTCAGACCTTTTAGCCTTTTACCAAAGTAGAGATCAATAGAAGTTACATGTATTGCAAATTTAAGGAAAGAGTTTTCAACTTAATAATTTAGGTTTTAGATTATTTCCAATAATTATTTTTGTTTACCGTTGTGCAAGTAACAGATGGCTAATAGTTTCCAGATCTGTTCTTTATAAACCTAAACCAAGCCCAATTTAACTAACAGTAGTATAGCAAAACAAACATTAAATTTAATTTCTTTTAAATTCAAAAGGCATGTGCTCATCCTAAAATTTTTAGAAAATTTAACATTTCTCATGAATAACAGTAAACATTTAAATACTGTCAAACCACACGTGCTTATCGATGCATGATGAATTAATAATGCCGAAGACTTGAAAGAGTGCATTTTCAGGGATTAACAATATTCCCTGACCCAGGCTTATACGTAGTTATCAGCTGATCATATTCCATAGAGCATATAGCATTCCTCTTCATCACAATTGTTAAAGCTTAGGTACCTGCGAGCACTGTTCTAAAGATGCACAATTAAATATAAATAAATACATGTTGAATATGGCTGCTGGTTTGTAAAAGATCTAAAATGTTTACAAAGGATTAGGAGAAAAAAAAAATCAGAAGAAGTAGCCTAAACACAAATCTTAAATCTTAGTTGTGCTGCCTCCCCAGATTATCATTTTGTTTTTGTTTTTTTGTTTTGTTTTATTAATTGCACCTGTTAATCACTGTGGTTCCTGTTGGCTCTCAAGAGCAAATCATTGCTTAATATAATCAACATTTAAATGACCCTTTGCCTGCAACCGTTTTCAGGGTCAAAATAATCAGGTGAATTTATCCATAAAGCTGAGATACTGTAGCGATAAAAAATAATGCTGCCTGTGTGTCTTTGTTAGTATAATCTGTCCACATCAGACTCTAAGAGTGTCCTTAATAATACTTATTTTTATTTAAAGTGGCAACCAAAATCTATTTATCTGACTTTCCACCTGATAATGATGGAGCCATGGATGTCTCCTCATCTGCAAACCTGTAATATGTAATGATGTGATAATGTGGCAAACTGCAGTCGTAAAAAAAAAAGGCTTCTTTAACTTTGAGCCCGGTAGGTAACTGGTGCCTTTTGTAACTCAAAGCAACTTCTCTGTCTGAGAAAGATGACTATTTCTGTCAAAATCTGTTGTCATGTGTCATGGTTATTTGATTCATATACACTGTGAAGTATTGTTTAAAATAGCAATCTCTTTTCAGGAAAAGCTAAATATTTAAATACAAAAAAAAATTATCTAATTCTATTCATGAAAAAAATACAGACCTGACAAACACGAAAGTGTGTGTTAGTCATACTAGCCTGCGTGGCAGACCACTGCTTCTAGATATCACCAGCTTTTCACAGGGGTGTGACTCCACTTTTGTTGAAATTTTCAAATTGTACCAGATCAAAAGGAGGAAACATTTACAGAACAAACCCTTCCAAGGCAGACTGGGAGACAAAAGCGTTCTGTAAAATATAGCTGTATTTTTAATGGATCTATGATTTGGACAAAAAAACAAAGGTAAGATAGATTTTACATCATCTTTTTCATATACACGAGTGATTATTCCAACCTCTTTGCTGCTGTTTGAGTGCATCCTGGTTGGAATTAGACAAAGGTTATATTTTTTAGGATCTTCCTGCTTAAAGCTCTCAGAACTGAAGTTTTATGTTTGAACCAAAGCCACCTGCTGAATGAGATAAACAATACAGTCTCAGTCCCATCTCCCAATCTGTGACAGTCAAGGTTAAGTGGAGGTTGGAGGACCCAAATGCAGAGATCTGGGGTCCGTTTCATGAAGCAAGTTTACCGAGAGCTCTAAGTTGTCTAAACCTGAAAACAGGTAAACTCTGACTTTTCCGTTCGACAAAGAGAGTTTCCTCAACCTCTGTTTCAGTCACCGTAGTAACATACTCCCCATAGCTAGCCTGGTCGGTACCAGGTTTTTCTTCAGTAAACTCGACGTGTCCTCTCTCTCCGCTCTCCTTTCAGTCAGTCACGCTGTTTTTTTTTCTGATTTAGTCAGATTTGTGTTGTAGTTTTGTTCATAAAATATATATATATATATATATATATATATATCATTAACAAGGTTTGTTACAGACATCAAGTTTTAAAAACAAATATTGCATGTCCGTTTGATAAGGATCTTGTTAAAGAATGATCGGCTCTTTTTCACAGAGAATTAAATATTTATATGGAAAGGATTCTACAACTCAGTTGACAAGGCATGGGATATCATGTTTTTGGTTTAATATAAACGAGATGCGGATTATTTTATTTTTATTTAGTTATTTTTACTGTACATGAAGAACTACTGAAATCATTTTCAGATTATATGTAAATAGATTTATTAATTCAGTGGGGGAAAAGGCATTACTTTAGGGTTAAGATTAGCATTAGTCGATGATAACCTAATGAGCCTACTGGCACAATCTGAATGCATTCTATGGGACTAATAGCAGTTTATAACTGCCATTTGTCTACAAACATGGACGCATGAGATGATCCGCAGGTTCTAAACTGTATATTAGAACAACGGTTTTATTCTTCATCCTCACCTGCTGCCAGAAGATTTCACCTAAATAGAAACATTGATCTACTATCATTCAAGAAATAATCCCGTAATATTTTCACTGTAACACCTATGGCAAGCCAACTTGATGTGTACTAGTTGTACTGAATATGTATTCCTGATATCTGAAAAAAAAAAAATTCTCTGTCTAAATGACCATTACAAACAAAGTGACATTCTCGACATAGAATAAACATTCTATATGTCTAGAAATTAGTTTCAGATCTCCATATTCCTAATATTTCTGGTCAGCAATTGTATTATTTTAACTATGAAACACTTCACAAGTTGTTTTCCGCAATCACGCTCATACTAACAAAACAAGTGGGTAAGGTACCAAACAGGAGACTACGCATAATGTAGAGCGGCTGTAGCTTTGACAAATCAAAGACCTCCTGTCTGCGGCACTGTCTGCGGTCACCACAACAGCTACGCAGACAACCTAGTTTCAAGGTATTAATCAGCCTTAAGTCATTTTACTCACAAAAAAACTTTCAAAAGCTTTCATTATACACACCAATCATTAACAATTTCAAAGAAACTTAAATGGAAAACAAAAAACAAGAAAAACAACTGCAAAAAAATCACAGATTACTAACTATAGTTATGCACCCCTCCAGTAGGCGGTGACATGTTCACATGAAGCTTCATGAAGCGTGGGGATCATTAAAGCAATTAGTCAAAATAGTTCAATGCCTAATGAGGCTTTATCTCACCATCACCATTAATGAGTAAACAGAGGCAAAAATTTAAAGAACAAAAATCAGAAAAGGAAGCCAGAGATGAGTAAGCAACTAAACAACAACAAACTAGCACTGATTGACTGCAGAGGTGTATATATGGGGGAACAGAACAAAGGATGGGCTAATGAGGGTTAATAATGGAGCAGGGGTGAGTTGAACTAAATAGAATGAAGGGGAAAGGAAAAAAGCACAAGGGGGAACAGAGAGTAACTCAAGAACTAAAGACTAACAGAAAACAATCTACAAATACAAAGAATACAATGAGACTACATTTAAACTTAATCAGAGGGCAGAACCCGGACAGTGACCAGTTGGGCGTGAGAATGTATTGGCTGAGAGCAAGCTTAGTGGTGATGGCATTTTTTCCCAGTTTGTTTACCTCTCATTCTGTGTTGTGTTATTAGAATTAGGTTAAATCAGCTTTTAGCTAAGATTATGAAAGTTTTGTGGTTTCCTCGTGTATACGTTTAATTAAGGAAACTTAGTGTGATAAAGTGCTTTGTGGTTGCCATGACCAGATGACTTACAATTTACACAGGCATATGAGAGTCATAAACCTAGAAAAAAAAAGTGAAATCCCACTGCCTGACCCAGGGTTGGGCCGTAAAGTGTTATTAACTATAATGAGCCATTTGCCTTTTTTGGAAACAAGAAAACATGAGTGACCAGGACAATACACTTGGGGGAAGAAAGGATACACTCCTAAATTCCCCAACTGTAGAACTTCTGTTATATTACACTGTTAGCCTTGTGATCCAAGTAAAAAACGTATGATTTTCTGATATGGCTTTTAAAAAAATTGTAAACCTTGACTGGTAACCAGGCCCAGCTGATGCTGGCCTTAATTGGAGTTAGAAGTATTGTTAAAAACTCACTTTTCATGAAGGTGCTGCTTTAGTGCCTCAAACATGCAAGTATTTCAATGTAAGCCAGTAGCCTCCGGATCTGCATCAAGGCATAGACCTATGTACAATTCTGCTTATACATTGGAATGCTAAATACCGTGATCAACTTTAAAAGATGCTTATGACAGCTTAGATATCAAATATGTAATTACTTGTCATACATTTAAATATTTTTTGGCTGTTTCTTTTTTTTTGCAGCACCTCCCTATGTGATATTAGTTTTCTCTCTAACACAAGTCAAAATTACCTAATACTAGAAAATTTATTCAAAAAGATACTTTAAATGTCATAAATTATATTTTTATTAGATTAAACAAACGTTCCTTCTTTTGTATTGATTTGAAGGTTGTGCGCAGGGGTGGCTCACATTAGAAATCTGAGCCATATATTTCTTGAATTCATATAGATAAATTTTCTGGCTTATATAATTTGAAGGGACAAGAATAAGGTGGATGAGGGATACAGTATGTTCTGTGCCTTTTCCCTGTTTCCCTGGTTTACTGCTTTTAGTCTCTTAATCCCCTTGCAATGAAACTGCAACTCCCTGGGTGAGCTAACAACACATCAATAATACATCCAGTCCAGCTGCATCCTCTAAACACTCTGCACACATACTGGATTTCATGCGCAGCATGCATTCTCTATATCCCTCTTAAACACACACGTACACGGACACTTTCCATTTTTTTTTCCTTAGCCATGGCTGGACTCCTTGCTGTTACTGTCATGAAAGCCTTGTGTTATTTATTTATACAAGTCTAAAAATATAACTAAAAACCATGTTAAAGGAGAGAGCTGACACCCGAGGTGTATTGTGATGGCTTCTGTATCTTTTAGAAATGGACCAACTGCTTCCCCGTAAATGGAAAGTATCAATGTTTGGTCCTTCACCGACAGTGCAAAGTGCTACTGTGTTTATACCTGTGCTGCATATTCAAGATGACTTTCAGATTCCACTAAATGCACCTCAGGCACATGTTAACAGAGGAAAGCTTCAGCATGGTATAAAATATGTATTTGTTTCAGAACACTTCAATTTGAACTATAAAAACTGCCGATTATTCTTGGAGGTTGTTGGGGGACCAGAAAACTTAAAATATAACAGTTAATTCTTTAGCATTCATACTTAAATAGAGATTTGCAAATGATACAGATTATGACTGACATGCAGCAGTTGCTTCGATGGAAAGACCGCTTCTATTGCCGTTTTTTTTTAAATCTATTTCTGTAGTCAATGGCTTTAACTTTCAGTTTAGTTTTAAAACGTGTATTTATAGGCTGTTTTATTGCAAGAAGCAAAATGTTGAATGCTAAATGGTCTATTTGTTATTCCAGTCTGCCATGATGCCAATAAAATTAAAACCAGACTCACAGGAATGCAGTGGAGACTGTCCAGAATAACTATCTAATTAATTTCAGCACATACGGTGAGTTCATCTTTTGTCTTTTTCTGAAGGTTTATAATCTTTAGAGACTTTAGTCAAGGCCAAAGTGGAAATGGCTCTCTTTACTCGCATACATAAATGAAAGCCAATCCTGCCAGTCCCCATCTGGCCTGCCCCTCTGCCTGCAACTGAGACCAAGGTTGAAAATAAATACAAGGACATTACTTGGAGAANTGAAGAAATACATTAAATGATTTAACTGGTTATATTGAAAATAATAATTGTAAAGGATATGAAATCTAGGTTACAGAATTAGAAAAAAGTGTGATTTACTTTTATCAAGCAATGGACATTTTTCGAATCTTGTTGAAAAATAGAATATATGCAGTTAATTTCGCTAAAAGTATTTCAACCTGGAGAGACTCGCATAAAAAGCTGCAATTAGAAAAAGTTTAGATCTAAGGAAAACCAGCTTATCGAAGGACTCATTGACTATGCAATCTCTTGAACCTAGCATACATGTAGCGACAGTGGAGAGGAAAAATCCCTTTAAACAGGAAGAAACTGTTCCTGTTGTTAGCTTATCTTCTTTTAATATTTTCCAGCACTTCTGTTTTGTTGAATGGAATTCAATATCATAAATTACAACTACTAACACTTGATTTAAGGTGGGACATTTGCAACCAGAAGAAATACTTTAAACATAGTTATCCATATTTTAAACACTGACTGTTGTTGAAAGCCCCTGGCTTTAAGGGGAGAGGAGGGAATTAAGGTTAAAAAAAAACAGCATGGATAAATTAGAAACGACTGAATAGGTTTAAAGAGCAATTATTAAATAAGGTTATGGTTTAGCCATGACTAGTTCTTAGGAAAGGCTTTTTAAGCTGTCAGTTGCTTTCCCCTCTTACTGGTACCATGTACAGCTTCTGACTCTTTTAGCTGCAAGAAGTACCAGACCATACTGGATTACTCTAACTCTGTTCTAAGTTTAAGTAGACGATATGGGTATGACACTAACAGCATTTATTTTACACTGGGTGAAAAGCAGGATAATCTGCAGTATTTGACACAGAGAACTGCAGCAGAACTTTAGGGAAACAGATGTATTCTGGAGTTTTAGGTTTGGACCTTAAACCTCCAAAAACTGGCAAGATCTTCTTTTGTCAGTGTTGTTCACATGACCCCTGCTGCTCATATGTTATATGTATATATATTTTCATTCAGTATTACCCATGATTTTACCAGAATAAAGCCTACTCTAACTGCGCTTGAATCATACAGGTTAGGCCAGGCCTCTCAATCTATTATACAGTGCAGTCCTTATCTTAGAGTGATTATAGTTTCTATGGTTTCATCTGCATTTTGCATCTGTAAAGTGTAGTGTTAGTTATAGCAGTGATATCACCTATTTCTCCCAAAAAGTTTTTTTTAACAACATTTTTTTTACTGTGCAGCCAACACTGCAGACAAATATGAGCTTGTCCATTGAAACTGTTGCCTATAAATAACCTTGTTTCCCTAATGTGTGCACTTCTATGTACAGACAATTTACAATAGATAATAAGTATAATTTAATGACATTCATACAGCACTGATTGTGGAAGGTGATTGCACCAAAGAGATTCTTCACCTAAAAAGATATGTGAATTTAACTTGTTGAATCACTTCTTGGTACAATATAACACCAAGACGTTATGCTGTTGTCTTCTTAAAAAAATCTGTGGAGCATAAATAGTGATAGGATGTAAAATCTACATCCAGTCCAGCTGCAGAATAAAAAAATGGTACATTTATACAACCTTGTCCTCCATTATTTTAAAACAAACCCTCTTGTCAGTCTGCACATCTTGCACATATATTAATGCATTACCATCAGTATAGGGAACATAACAAAAAAAACAAAAACAAAAAAAACAAGAACTTGTTACTTCTTCACAAAAGTAACTGAGCAACTGACTGAGTAACAGAGTTAGTGACTGGTTTTTTGGCCCGCATCCTCTATAGGTGTGTAAACTGAGCAATTTCTTTAGATGATTGTTGTAGGTAAAAAAAAAATATATTTAGGTCTATTAAGCTCTTTTATTTAGTGCCAATTCACAATAAATGTAATCTCATGGCAGTCTACATAAACAATTCAATTAGATCAATCATTGCTGGTTGCTATTTTCAGAATAGGACATCCTAGTTATTCTCAAATTAAGTTTTTCCCTCCATTGTTTTCATTTCTACCATAACAGATCTCTCATTGCTCATTATTCGAGCTAACTTTTTTTTTGCCTTTAGGTTTCATAAAATATAGAAGAGGCAATTTTCATCATGTGTAACTAAAATTATTTTTCAAAAAGCAAGGTTGTTTTTCAAATAAGCATTTCTTTAGGACATCTTACATTAAAGAAGGTTTTTTTTTCCAGAACTTTGCCGTAAGTTTTCTTTTCCCAAATGTTTACAAGGTCTTGCTTTTGGCAGGGCTTTGCCTGTCCAAATTAAGTCTTTCAAAGTATGCTTTAGGAGCTCAATGGGATGCAATTTGGGTGATTCTGCTGGCAGCAGCAGTGGAGTTTTCACCACTTCTGGCAGCAGCGGGCTTTTGATTATTGTCCTGGAATAATTGATGATCAGATCCAAAAAAGTCATGACATATGGTGCTGCATGCTCCTTGATAACATATTTTCAACAATATGTCAATCCATAATTCCTTCAAAAAACCCACATGACATGCACTATATGGAGTAATAATTTGGAATGACATTCAGGCAGACTGTGGCTTTTATTAGAACTAGCAAAGTGATCCGCTGTAGTTTTGTATGTGAGGAACACAGTATTCCACATCTCTCCTCAGTGAATTATCTAAAGAGTTTTTTTTTGGTGCTGTCTTTCTTTATCAAGAAATGTGTTTTTATCTGAATTTCCACAAATGAAATCTGCAGCAACATGCAGGGCCCATATCACAAAGTAGGGTTACTGGCAACACAGAGTAGGTTCTGACGGAACAAGCAAAATTGGTTAAAAAAAATACATTAAAAACACAACATGATTTATTTCGAAACAATGTCTACATTTGGTTGAAAATTGAAAGGAGGAAAGTCGTAATTTTCAGATCGTTGAAAAGATTATTGGACTATAGTGGGACAAAATCAGACCAACCAAACAGCACAATTTTCAGCAACTATTTCTGGACTAAATCAAGACTATGATGGACAGACCAGATTTAGCCTTAAAACAAACTTCATCTGGTGTTTGGGGGGAGGTTACTGTATTCTTATAATTGAATTGATAATTGAATAATTATAATTTAACTTTTTAATCTCACACTGGAGAAATTCACCCCAAGGGGATTGATCAAATACACAATGCCAAAGGGATTGGCATTGTTTGGCACCTGGGGAGCAGTGTGGGGTTAGGGGTCTTTTTCAGGAACCCGGAGTGGAGGCTATGAAGATAGAACCGGGTACTTGCAATCTTCTAAGAGCACAAGCGCACTGCTCTAACCACTAGGCCAACACTCCATACTTCTGGGCTCTTTTGTTTCTTTAAGCTTGGAATCTGTTACTCCAACTAAAATTATTATTACTTACATATGTTGAATAGTCATTTTGGTTAAACATAACAGCTTAGAACTGAACCTACCTGTGATTTTACTGTTTTTACTTCATCCTCACTTGTTGCCACATCTTTTTTGGTGCTTCTTGTGTTGCATCTTGACCTATATTTATAACATACAATAATACATTTTATATTGACAATACAACTTTGATTCCTTTGGAGGCTGAGAGTCACATGTGAGTCTATCTGGTAATTGAGCGTCAGTTGTTGAGTGAGTGTGTTCAGTTTCTCCCTGAACGTTTTCCAGAGGCCATTGTCCTTGATAAGATGGAAGTTTATAACTGGCGCTATAGTTATGAACGCATCCACAGGTGTCCGCAGGTAGGGGATTCAGGAAGCCAGCAGTTCTGGACCCTTCCGCCATGACATCCATGGGAGTTATATAAGGGGGAGGCCGAAATCTAAAATAAACTTTTGTTTTGAGAGCAAGCTGCACAGCATTTTTTCATCAACATTGAGTCTATTTTTTGCTGGGTTCACCAAGACATTTTAGGATTAGAGCGGATAGATCCCTTCCTTCCATCTTTGAAATGTCTTGATGTTGTTGATTTTAAGAAACTGTTAATTTAAGAAACTCATTTATTTAGACTGACAGTTAACTATCTTTAGACTGTATGATGTAATATGGGTGCTATTTTTTCATTTATATTTTCTGTTTTTATGCTTATTTTAGTAAAGCATATTTTTGTTTTTATTTTCTAATAGGTGCTGTATAAATAGTTTACCTACTTACAGTTGAGGTATTTAGAGAGTTTAAGTCTGTATTTTAGCCAATAGTGAATCCATACAGTCTGCATACCAGTTTCTACTTAATAATGAGGAAACCTCTTGTGTAAAACAAGATAAACCAAAAAAAGGTCTCTGTTTTAACTTAATAATACTTTTGGAATACCACCGCTTCTCTTAAAGCTTTGATTCCTTTGATTTCCTGACCTTGAAAAATCTGAGATTACAGCTGAAATGTAGCATAGAGACAGAGCTTTCTATAAAACCCCATTTGACTAAGAAAATTATCTGTTTGCAAAGTAGACTATTCACAAAGTCACACCTCATTTAATAACTGAGTGGAATGCTTGCAGTCAAGAATTAATGACGCAGCATAGAATCACAGCAGAGTGTCTTCTCTCTGCTTTGGATGCAGCTGCCTCCTGCCCAACTTCAAAGCATGCTTTGAAGTCCCTAGGTACGAATCTCTATATTCTCAGGCAGATATCTATCCACTCTTTGCTCACTTTTGTTAGCTAATGCGCACCATTGAAAAAAGGGTTGGAGCTGATGGAATGCCAAGAGAAGATCAAAGCACAAGGGGCAAGGAAGAGATGCAGTTAAACGCTTTGCTCATCTTATACTGAAATGATAAGGATAGAGATGCTGCCTCAATCAGTTTGCATATGAAAGTAAAAAAAAAACAAACACTGGGATTGTAATCCCAGACTGACATGTGTATCACATCAAGAAAGGAAGACTCACACTGTTTAATGGCCAGGCATAGAATTTTTTTTAAAACAGAGTATATCAGAAAAACAGTGTATGTTTATTTGATTTTATAGCAAGCCTCTGTGTTCTGTTTGACAGTCAAGAAGAGGTGAAAAACCAGGAAAACTACAATTGTCTCCACATGCTCATTGAGGAGGGAGAAATTCTGCAAAGTCAGTGACTTGATGTATTCCGTTTGGTGTCCTTGGACATAGAATTTTTAACCAATTTGATTGGATTGAACTATCTTTGTAAAGTGCATTGAGATTACATGATTTGCGAATTGGTCTTATGTACATAAACTATAGGCATGTTTCTCTACTTTTACAAGATTAAAACTTAAACTTAGAACATATATATTAAAAAATATATATTTATTAGCAGACTGGAAGATTTCATTGATGAACTTAAATTGCTTTCTGAAACTAGTAGGGATTTAGATCAGAGATAGCTTTGGTACTAGAATTAATAAAGAATACCAGCTATCTCATTTAACAAAGGTTGTGTTGAATCTATATATAAATAGTATACATATCCACAAAAGAAAGAAAATGACTTACACAACAGATTTTTGAAATTTATCAAATTATGGAAACACAAATTTAGCTAATTTTCCTTAATGAATCACACCTGTGCACCCAAATTCGCAAACAATAGTCCCCCTCATGTTTGGCACTTTAGGGGCAAAACACCACATGCATTTCATTTTGTATTTAAATTAAGTTTCTTATGAATGTTTTTCGTGGTTACTAATGGCAACGCAGAGTAGAAAACATGAAAAATTCAGGTAAACAAAGGCTGAAATCAGGGCCGTAAAAGGATTTTTGAAATACAGAGGTGAAATATTGTGATAAATCTTACTTGACAAAAAAACATCCTAATATGGTGAGTTTTTAAAATATATTTTGGAATTTCAGTCAGTCAGTCAGTCAGTCAGTGAGAGAGAGAATGAATGTGAGGGAGTGAGTGTTATTATTATTATTATCATCATTATACTATATTATTATTGTTGTGTTGTTATTATTATTGAATTATTATTACTACTATTATTATTGTTACCATCATCACCATGCATGTGCATGGCCCACTAAATGAATCAAATTACTTGCAATACTATCGTGGATGTTATTATTTTTTTTAAACGAATGAGAATGCATGCTGATCTTTACACCAATCAAAGTCAGAACAATTTTCATTATATAGTTTGACATTTCTCTGAATTAAAAATAATAATTGTAATAATAAAAAAAAAATGGGAAAATTCCGAGGACATGACCTAGGTGTTCTCAATACTGGTTACGGGGCTGGCTGATATAGACGTTTTGGTGAGTGAGATGAAGAGTCAGATCAATGCTTTGTAGCGACAGTAGCGGCATGACAAATGAAAGGAAGTACGGAATTATAAATGGGAACAAAATCTGATTCATGGGCTGATTGCATGAACAAGGGCATCCAAGGTGGCAGGCAGTATTTAGCATGGCACTGGCTGTTGATGTCTCAGTCTCATTATTTTGTTCAACGAAGTTGCTTCAGGTAGCGGGTAAATTAATTACTGATTATGTTTAAGCCCTGTCAAAGAATTTAAATGGTAAATGGCCTTAACTTATATAGTGCTTCATTTAGTCAGGAGACTTGACCAAAGCGCTTCACACTACATTCAGTCTTTCACCCATTTTCGCACATACTGATGGTGGTAAGATATATTGTAGCCACAGCTGCCCTGGGACTTACTCACAGGTTGCCGTACACTGGTGCCACCGGGCCCCTCTGACCACTATCAGTAGACAATGCAGGTGTCTTGCCAAATACAGTCTTATTTCAAATAAACTCTGGTTCCTTCTGTCTCAAAATTATGTTGTTTTTTTTCTCACCTGCATTTTGTGTATGTGTAATGTAAAGAAAATAAAGTAAATCCCTTTATTGTTGCACAATGGGGTTGCCATTGTGTGGGAGCAATGTGGGGTTCCTTTTGCTCAGGAACCCAGAGTGGAGGCTGTGGAGATCGAAGCAGGTTCTTGCAACCTTCTCAGAGCTAAAGCACACTGCTCTAACCACTAGGCCAACAATCCCATTTTTAATATTAATCCAACATGTTTGCTTTTAATTTAAAAAATGAAACTTTTTTTTTAAGTGTAGACTACACTTCAACCACTTAGAAGACAAGGATATGGCTGGCATAGATTTTAGAGGATGGATACGGTCAGCATGTTCCTCTGCTATTGGGTTCAATATTGCATCTGCACTTTTGTTTTACCCTAATAGATTAGAAATTACTTTCAACTAATGAGCCTAATACTAAATAGCATGCTAATAAGTTAGCAATTTAGCATCTTGTATCAGTTTTATTAAAGTGGCCCACTGATGAAAGCCCACATTCATAAAAGTGAAGCAAATAAAGTTTAGTTTATGAAACAAATAAACAAGTGCTGCCAAGCCGGTGTGAAAACACCCTGCACAAGCTCCCGAAGCATCAAAAGAAAATACTGCTCAATTTGAATTTAATGACTGCTTCATAGCCCAGCAATAGCAGCTGGTTGCCAGCACCCAAACAATAATAACAATAATGCAATGCTTTATGAAATGCCTGTCACATAAAGAGGGTGCCTGTGTGACTAGATGATCAAGAATATTAATAATTGTGGACTCAGCTATATAGTTGATTGTCAGTGAAAAGGGACTACATTAAGTCCATTTTCTTTAATCTCACTTGTGAATGATGAAGAGCCTTAAATCAAATACATGTACAATTTTTGTTTTTATTTTTTGTGATGTAGTTTTTTCATTTTTTTCTAGCTGTCTTGTTTAATGTCATGACGAAGAGAATCCTCTACTGCAACATGTTTTTTTTTCTATTTCATACCATAATTGATGGATAATTCAGCCATACACCTGCTATTTTTTAAGTGTGTGTTCTTCTCTGAACTGTTTATTTGAAGTGGTTCCCAGATGGTTCTGTTTAAACATCAGGGGACTAAATTCAATCAAAGTTCTATGTTATTAGAATTAGAATTCAACTGATTAAGATTTCATTAAGCTCCATCTGTTAAGATGCAGGGAATCCAGAAATGTGTCTCACAATGATGCATCCTCAAAGGACATGATCACCACACATACGGTACCTTTTTTTAAATCAAGTGATGTCTGTCATAAATCATGTTAAATATATGTTAACATGACCAGATTTCTGCAATCTATTTTGGGGAAATTTTCAGCTTGTCGATAAAAATTAATACATTTCATGAAAATTAAAATAGGAAACCAGGACAGCAATGCTTTCATCCATTTTTACATATTCATTAATATTTAAACAAATCTTTCTTATCTAATCTTATTTCCTAAGATTAATACAATTAATCAATCAATAGTGTTTAGTATTCTTCCCATGTGAGCAACATAACATTGTGTTCAGGGACAGGCCAGTTTGAATCAATGCAGAATCTGTGGGAATTTCCCTCTTTTTCCATTCTGAAAAATTCAAATAAAACTTTTATTTATATATATATATATATATATATATATATATATATATATATAAATATATATATATATATATATATGTAATTTGAAAACTAGTTTTTTTCTACATAATGATATCTATAAGATGACAATCTATAAGATGACATTACCTTCAGTTGTTTATACTGTATTCTGGACAGCTGGGGTCCGTTTTATGAAGCAGGTTTACAGAGAACTCTAAGTTGACTAAACCTGAACACAAGGAAACTCTGCCTTTTGCGGATTACGAAGAGAGTTTCTTCAACCGCTGTTTCCATCACCGTAACATTTTCCCCAGAGCTAACCTGGTCGGTAGCACATTTTCTTCAGCAAACTTGGAGTGTCCTCTGTCCCCGCTCTCCTTACAGCCCTATTTCCTGATTTTTTTTTTTTCTTTTTATAGAAATCATGGAGGGGTCTGAAATTGTCATGCATATCCAACTTGAGCCGGAGATGCAAAGAGCTTACCAAAGACACTAGAGACCAAAGCGTACACCTCCACAAGGCTGGAAAGGTCTACTGTTGGAGCAATCATTTTAAAATGGAAGAGGCTAAACATGACTGTCAACAGCTCAGCTGTAGAGGTGGTCAGCAGCATCAAACCTGGAGGTGCACATCACAAACAATCTCACCTGGACTGCAAACTCCACCTTACTGGTCAAAATGGCGCAGAAGCAATTGTACTTCCTGTGGAGATTGAGGAGAGTCCACCTACCCTCACCAGACTTAACGACCTTTTACAGAAACACCCTAGAAAGCATTCTGATCAACTGTCTGTGTGGTGTGGAGGCTGAAGAACATGAGAATGAGTGGTAAGAACAGCAGAGAGGATCATCGGGACTCTCATCACTCCAGTAAAGACATTTCATCCCAGTGCTGCATGTCCCAAGCCCGTAACATCATCAATGACCCCTCACACCGCCACCATGAACTGTTCTCCCTGCTGCCCTCTGGGAAGAAGCTTTGCAGCATTCGATGCAGGGCCAGCAGATTCTGCCACAGCTTTTCCCCCACTGCCATCAGACTGCTGAACTTTTGAAAAAACTCTAAATCAAGTCACAGATTTTGCACCACAATGATAACACCATACCAAAATACTGCATATTTGCACCGTATATACAGTATCTGTCTGAAAATGCTCTGAAATTCCATATCAATGAAGAATTGGAAACATGTTCAAGTAAGCACATTTTTAATGAGCATTTTATTGAACATTTTGGCTGAGTTGTCCTTAGAGAGAAGAAAAACAGCAAGTAAATGGTTAAAATAAACAAGTTACCACATTACAGTAGGTTGTTTTTTTTTTTTTTTTTACATATGATTCGATCATCCTTTTTTTATTGTTTACAGATAGGAAAAGATTTTTCCGCTGGCAAATTAAACATTATATTCAATTGTTAAACGCATTAATTTTTTTTTCCATTTACTGACAATTTTGAAAGAATTAGTAAGACATTTCTTTAAATTAATATGTAGGTAATTGTTAAACAAAATTGTATTGCTTCCAAATTCCGTCTTTAAGCTGTTACAAATGTCCAGTGCACAAACTGCTTGTCACAGATGGTAGTAAAGATATATATATATATATATATATATATATATATATATATATATATATATATATATATATATATATATATATATATATATATAT